>NC_139843.1:27349423-27431923 GCF_963691815.1 Echiichthys vipera | reverse complement strand
CTCCAACCCTTCGAAGATCCTTTGTGCGGATGACTCTGAACCGGAGTTTGTCAAGTCCTATAAATATCTAGGGCTTTGGCTGGACTCT
The DNA here is from genome assembly GCF_963691815.1 of Echiichthys vipera. Taxonomy (NCBI): domain Eukaryota; kingdom Metazoa; phylum Chordata; class Actinopteri; order Perciformes; family Trachinidae; genus Echiichthys; species Echiichthys vipera. Next base: position 27,431,835 of record NC_139843.1, on the reverse strand, counting down.
TCCCTTTCATTCTTGACCTGTATTAATACTCTCCAGACTAAAGTGGAAGCAAGACTGGCCTTTCTCTTCTGTAACAAAGCCTCCTTCACACGCTCTGCCAAACTTACAGTACACTTGTAAAAATAACCACCCTGCCCATATTTGACTATGGTGATATAACCTATAAAATGGCTTCAAAAACAGCACCCCACAAACGGGATGTTCTAATTCAATTCAATTCAATTCAATTCAATTCAATTCTATTTTATTTATGGTGCCAAATCATAACAGAAGTTATCTCAGGAAACTTTACAGTATAGGTATAGACCACACTCTTATGACTTATTTATGAATTACATAGACCCAACAATTCCCCGAGAGTACGGTGGTAACGAAAATCTTCCCTTTAACAGTCAGGAACATCGGACATACCCAGCTCTATGGAGGACGGACATCTGTCTGCACCGGTTGGGGAGGAAGAAAAGGAGAGAGAAAGAGGGAAAAGACGGACAGATGGACAGAGAGAGACAAAGACAGACACAAAGACAGAGACACACACACTGCAGCCGAATAGTAGAAACAAGCACAGATAAGGTGATAGATTATAATGGTAGCAGGAAGCCTCATGCAGGACCACGGCAGCAGGCACCACCGTGTCGCAGGCACGACAAAGCACAAACAACTCTGGGGAAGAAGTTGAATTAGTAACATGCATTGATGAGACATGAATGATACAGACAGAGAGGAGAGAAGCGCAGAGTATCAAGAAAAGTATTATCCCCTGGCAGACTGGGCATATAGCAGCATCATTAAGAAGAACAAAATCAGCTTAAAAATAACAAAATTGTTAAGGGCTCGTAAGCCCTAGCTGTAAGCTTTATCAAAAAGGAAAGTTTTAAGTTTACTCTTAAATATGGGGACAGTGTCTGCCTCCCGAATAACACTTGGGACTTGGTTCCACAGGAGAGGAGCTTGGTAGCTGAAGGCTCTGCCTCCCATTCTACTTTTTGAGACTTTAGGAACAATAAGTAGCGCAGCGATCTAGTCGGGTAATACTGAGCTCTTTAAGATATGTCGGAGCTTAAACAATAAGAGCTTTGTAGGTAAGGAGAAGGATTTCAAATTCTATTCTTGATTTTACAGGTAGCCAATGCAAAGAGGCTAATACAGGAGGAATATGTTCTCTTCGATTTGTTTTAGTTGGTACACGAGCTGCAGCATTTTGGACCAACTGGAGACTCTTAAAAGACTTATTGGAGCAGCACTTAATGCGGTCCTTGTCGTTAGTTTTATGTGAGAATCAAAGGACATATCCTTATCAAAAGTAACACCCAGATTCCTTACTGTGGAGCTGGAGGACAACACAACATCATCCAGAGTAACAATATCTTTATCTATTGAGTTTCAGAAGCCTTTGGGGCCAAGTACAATAACTTCAGTTTTATCTGAGTTTAACATCAGAAAATTGCAGGTCATCCAGCTTTTTATTTCCTTAATGCACATTTGAAGTTTAGCTAACTGATAGGTTTCCTCTAGTTTGATCGACAAATACAATTGTGTATCATCAGCATAACAATGAAAATTTATGGAGGGCTTCCTTATAATATTTCCTAAGGGAAGCATATATAAGGTTAATAGAATCAGGACTCTGTGACTAACTTTAGTGTGCATGGAGGATTTGTACAAACTGAGATCGATCTGATAAATATAACTTCAACCAGCTTAACGCGGTTCCCTTAATGCCAATTAGATGCTCCGGTCTCTGTAGCAGGATGCGATGGTCAATAGTGTCGAAGTTCGCACTAAGATCTAGTAAAACAAGTACAGAGACAAGTCCTTTGTCTGAAGCTATCAGAAGGTCATTACTCATTGTTACCAGTGCTGTCTCAGTGCTATGATTCGCTCTGAAACCTGACTGGAAGTCCTCAATTAACTCATTATTATGTAAAAAGTCACACAGCTGATTGGTGACTAATTACTCGAGGATCTTAGAGCGTGCTCACACTGTCCTACCGGACCGAGACCCGGACTTTATGGTACTTGTCCCCCCTCCCTCTCCCCCCCGCGCCCCAGCCCCGTTTGTACTCACACTGCCAGGGCCGGCCAATGCTTCTTGCTGTCCATACGCCATCACGCCGTAACACGTCACACGCATTGATCGCGTGTGTGTGGCTTTGTTTACAAATCTTTCCAGAGACGTCTGAGTTTTTGTGCTTCTTGTCGACTGTTTTTGAATATTTTCATCCGACCAAATCTGCAGTAAACACTCCACCTCCGCACCACACCAACGTGAACCTTTCACCGCCATTGTTGTTGTTGTTAAATGTCCGCGCATGGTCCGTCCTTCTATTTATATGTCCGAACAGGCGGACATAACGCTACTGCCGTAGGGCTCGTGCTCGTACACGTGCAAACGGCTCCGCTAAAGCCCACCTCTTTCAAGCGGGCCGTGGACGGTCCGCTGGCCGCAGTTGAGCGCGGAGCGGGTGCACTCACATGGCTTAAAGGTACTAGACTTTAGCTGAAAAAACGGTTTTGGCCGCGGCCAAAAGGACAATGTGAGCACTCTCTTAGAGAGAAAAGGAAGGTTAGATATAGGTCTATAGTTGGCTAGTACCTAAGGATCAAGACTGGGCTTTTTAAGAAGAGGTTTAATTACAGCTACTTTAAAAGACTGTGGTACATAACCTGCTGATAAAGACTTGTTAATCATATCTAATACAGGAGTGCTAACTAAAGGTAACTCCCTCAAACTTACAGCTTTTACATCACAGTCCGATTTCAAGCAGAAACTTAATGTTTTAGTAGATTCCTCTTGCTCCTGTTGATTACCCAGCTCACTTGCATACACCCTCCCTTTTTTTGGTTTGTTTGATTTTTCATTGTCTCCTTTTTATTAAACCCTATACATACTTAATGCTCTTCCCATGACTAGTTTTTATTACATATGTGGTTTCTTTTTTATTTCTGCACATAGGCTGTGTACATTTGTATATCCGTTGTATATTTTTCTGTAAGTCACGCTTGTGTAGTTTCTATTTGTATCCTTATTCCTACGGTGGCCTCTTGGACCAAATCAATATTATAAAAAAGAGACTGTTCTTAATGTTTTATCTGGAAAAATAAAGGTTAAATAAAAAAATTAAAAAGTGTACGGGGCAGCAACAAAAACTACTTCAGCTACTTAAAATGAAGACCTACCTAAAAAAAAATCTATATCAGTTTAAGTGTACACTACATTTAGAATATTTTCCATGCTTCACCTTGCTGTCAGACAGCTTTTCCTTTGGCACAAATTTCTCAAGGATTGCTACACACAAGTGCTACTGTGCATGCAGATCAGCTGTTTGTGTCAGACTTCCAGTGGTTTATGGAAGAAACAAATACAAGTAGTTAAAAACGAGTGATTATAACTATGATGGTGAAATGTTCACTGTGGAGACAAGAGGGTCATTTTATGAGCTGGAGTCTACAGAAGAAGAAGAAGAAGAAATTCTGCAGAATAAGAGAGAAGGGAAATTTCTGTGGAAACTGGAGGAAAAGCAGTGAAAATATTCTAAACATAGGGTATATTTTAGTGGCGGCGCAGTTGTGTGGTGGTTAGCACTGTCTTGTCCGTGTGGGTTCTCCGGCTTCCTCCCACAGTCCAAAGACATGCATATCTTAGGTTAATTGATGACTCTGTGAGTGTGAATGGTTGTCTGTCTCTGTTTGTCTCTATGTGCCCTGCGGTAGACTGGCGCCCTGTCCTGGGTGTACCCCGCCTCACACCCAATGTCAGCTGGGATTGGCGACCCCGTTAGGGACAAACAGTTGAAGATGATGGATGGATGGATAGGGTAAATTTTTAAATTTCTTAAATGGATAATTTAGGTGTGGATTTTTTAAGTGACTAAAATACATTTAACTGCTGCCTCCGACCACTGCTTCCTCCGTCTGCTTCTCTAACCTGGCAGCGTGTTAACTGTCATCTACTGTAGGTAACACACTGAGTAAAGATAAGTAACTCATACAACCACACTTAAAAAAAAAGCTGTACTAGCCCTTTAATGTAATTATGCTGTATTACAGATATGAGTATTTAATACCCAATATTATTTATTTTAAATAACTTAGTTTTAATGTTTTTTTTATATACTTGTCACTGTAATTTGTGAGTTTCAATATTCACATCTTTTATCCTTTTTGCTCCATTATACTGTTACAGCAGTCTACTTTCAAAGATTTTATGAACAGAAGTGTTATGTCATTAATTTTCTATGGTATAAACAAGTTTATATGCATGCCGAGCTGTTCAGGCAGGCCTGATATAACAAACCCAGAGCCAGTTTGGCTAAATAGCATGTTGAAGACCAGGACTGTGTGACCACAGACATGTTTAGATCTACTGTATCTAGACGGCGGCCCTCGTCCTGTACAATCTCTCCAGTCTGCCTGCCCTGGAATGCCACCACTGACAATGATTCTTCTATAGAACAACAGGGAATTATTTGGAAAGGGTGGCAAAATCAACACACTGTCTGTCGATTATCCCCCTGCTATTCTGGGTCCTTTGGCTCCACTGTTTGTTAGGAGCATCAAAGACCCGTCGGAGATGTCGACCTACAGGGAAGCAATGCACAGTTTAATTAAACATATGGGTGCCTCTGTGTTCAGAGTCACGTGCCACCGTTTCAAAGAAATTACACATTAGGAAAAACCATGGGGGGGAAATCACGCCCTTTGGAGCGAGGGCATTTTGTTTCAGCTTGCTTCATAAGCAGTAGGAACTCATTTGTTGTCTGTTAGCACTTAATGTAGTGGACAAAGAGTACTGAATAATTTGTTATGTATTCTTGCTGAGCAAATGGATATTTCTCCACTCTGACATGTGAATCATTATTTTATTATGTGATTATTATGTTCATTATACCAAGCAAACTTGATGTGTGCTCTAAAATGGAATATGAACTCCAGTGTGGGTGCTGTGCTGTGGGCCTGCTTGTTTTATAGGGCTTTTCCACTCTCTCTCTCTCTCTCTCTCTCCCCCAGTTCTGTCTGTCTCTCTGACTCTCACGCTCATTGAGTCAAGACGGGAGTTTACAGGAACAGCAGGCAGGCAGGGCCTTGTCACACCGCGGAACAACACAGGAATGCATTATCTTAACTAACCTGTGAAAAGACAATCAAAACGAATTATTACAGTTTGTTTTGTGCTGTAAAACAAGAGTCACATACACGCACACACAAGTGAACCTCGGAAGGATCCTTAAGGTTGCCAGTGTGTGCTGCAGCGCTGAACGTGCACACAGCAAATTGAACTCCAGCTCTGTGATAAAACCTGGACTGGAGTTTTTAATCTAAGATTTTAATCTGAAGCAAAAACTCGTTTTAAAAATGGAAAAATATATGAGAAGAGTATAATAGTATATTGTGTCTAAAACATTTTATACCAAATTGGGACTGTAAAATAGTTCATATTTCAATGCATTTTTTAGCATGTGTGTGTCTGTGTACTGGAGGGAGCGGTTACTGTACTATGACCTCTATCTAGACTTGACAATCTCTTGCTCAACTGTGTGAGCCAAGACACCAGCTACATGCACAGAATTTAACTGGTTATACTGGTGGTCAGTAAACTGGGACGTCCCCTGTGTCAAGAAAAGCCCGAAGGTCAGTTAGCAGTCCACAAAATGTCCCAGAAAAAAGAAAATGGTGAGGTTTGTCATGTCTGAATTTACCATGCCTCTGCACCAGGGCAGACATGTTGTTTTTTGTTGTGAAAAAGTTAGCATGACGTTAGCCTCCTTGCAGCCTACAAACTTTAAGGCTAGTTTCTTATTAAAAATATGTTACCATATTCTAAACACGTGTGAATAGTCCTTACATATCTACTTGGTGGCCAATCTTAATAAAGATAACCTACTTGTATTTCTCTAAAACTAATGACAAAATATCAGAATCAGAAATACTTTAATAATCCCAGGGGGAAATTGTTTTTGTTTCAAACTCCAGCTATACAAACAACAGAAATATAAAACAGTATATATATATATATATAAATATTTATAAAATATCAAATTACAATGGTAATGTAGTATTTCTGAATGGATTTCTGTGTCAGCCACCAGTTTCTAATGTTTCCAGAGGAGATTTAACACATGTCTCTACCTCTGTCTGCTTGTCTTTTTTCCTCCCTCTCTTTGCATCAAACATGGTTTGAAGTGAGGGCTTCCATTAGTTCATAGAACCCCTATCATTTCCAGTCACAGCTCACACTCTCAAACTCACTGAGGATGGGTATTGATGGGGCTGTCAGAATCACACACACACACACACGCACGCACTCACGCACGCACGCACGTACGCACGCACGCACACACACACACGCTATGGTTATGCACTTTTATACATTCATACCCACAGTATGTTTACAACAGACAAGTAAACGTTTCCTCATCTTTCTCTAATGACACTGATGTCATTTTTTTTAAACTCTTTATTGCTGTTACAGGGCATTAGCATTAATGTTTTCTGATGATGGTACAGAAGTCAAATGTCAATGGTGGAGCCCAACTCAGTCTAATGACTGAGTCAAGGGATCGATTTAATGAGTGGAAACCAATTAACTGTGACCTACTGATCTTTGGCTGCTCCCATGTGATCCTCCAGACATGCTGCAGATGATAAATGGGAGCTATGAGATTCATTCCACAATTATATAGCCATCACTTAAAAAATGGGATTTTGATCCCTGAAAAAACTGAATACATTTTTAAAACGTCACTACTTTTACTAAATATTCCAGCAGGACAACATGGGGATCATGTTAAAATCATGTTTTTCTTGTGATATGGTCAAAAAAAACACATTATTTTACTTTTTCAAGGACTCATCTTAACTTGGGGGTGGTAACATAAATGTGCCCAGTCAAATGTGATCTGGGATGACAAGTTCATTATATCTTTCACTTATTGCTAAATATTTTGCTGCTACCTGCACATTTTCACAAATGTAAATTGTATAGCTTATATTTCTATGTTTTTAACGGCGTGTTATGTGAACTGTATGTCCTTGATGTTTTTCGAAGAAGCCCAAGACAAATGTCCACTAACAAACTCACTCACAAATAACTCACAAACCCGTGAGTTAAAAGTATTGCACAAATTGGAAAGTAAATGCTGTTCCACCAAACTAGAAGACTCTTGCTTAGTTTCGCGAGAAGTCTAAAAACATATAGGAAGGCCCTCGGTAATACCAGAGCAGCCTATTACTCATCTTTAATAGAGGAGAATAAGAACAATCCTAGATTTCTTTTCAGCAGGCTGACAGAGAGCGGCAGCTCTATTGAGCCATGTATTCCTATAACCCTCTGTAGTAACAACTTCATGACCTTCTTTAATGATAAAATTATAACTATTAGAGACAAAATCAACTCGCAGATTTTTCTTCAAACCCAGGAACCTTAGAAACAACCGTACGACCTGATATATTCTTGGACTGCTTTTCTACAGTTGACCTTATCAAATTAACCTCTACTATTTTAGCATCAAAGCCTTCTACTTGTTTCCTAGACTCTATTCCAACTAGGTTACTTAAAGAAGTGTTACCTTTAGTTAGCACTCCTGTATTAGATATGATTAATATGTCTTCATCAGCAGGTTATGTACCACAGTCTTTTAAAGTAGCTGTAATTAAACCTCTTCTTAAAAAGCCCAGTCTTGATCCTGAGGTACTAGCCAACTTTAGACCTATATCTAACCTTCCTTTTTTCTTTAAGATCCTCGAGAAATTCGTCACCAAATCAGCTGTGTGACTTACATAATAATGAGTTATTTGAGGACTTCCAGTCAGGATTTAGAATGAATCATAGCACTGAGACAGCACTGGTAACAATGAGTAATGACCTTCTAATTGCTTCAGACAAAGGACTTGTCTCTGTACTTGTTTTACTAGATCTTAGTGCGGCCTTCAACATTATTGACCATTGCATCCTGCTACAGAGACTGGAGCATCTAATTGGCATTAAAGCAACTGCCTTAAACTGGTTTAAGTTATATTTATCAGGTAGATCTCAGTTTGTACATGTTAATGACAAATCCTCCATGCACACTAAAGTCAGTCACAGAGTCCCACAGGGTTCTGTCCTTGGACCGATTCTATTCATTTTATATAGGCTTCCCATAGGAAATATTATAAGGAAGCCCTCCATAAATTTTCATTGTTATGCTGATGATACACAATTGTATTTGTCGATCAAACCAGAAGAAACCGATCAGTTAGATAAACTTCAAATGGGCATTAAGACTTCCATTTTGGCTGAGATGGAGTAGACACGTCAAGTTTTGCTCCCGCGACTTTTGATCATTTTTACATTTCAGGACCCTCGAAAGTCACAACAATATTAATATTTGTCAAATGGATACACCACCTAAATATGCCTACACATTCGACCAGACAGACTGTAAAAGGCCAGGTGGCGAAGGCTAGCGACGCAAAGGAGTCAGGTGGCGAGATTAGTATTGCGGCCATTACTAACCTCTTGGAGCATCACTGTGCAGTGAAGGAGAAGCTCTGCATCTGTAAACACTAACGGCGTCCGTTCAGCATGTTTCCCTCTCAGGCGTGGGACCCGGCAGGGCTTCCCGCTCTCACCCTTATTGTTCAACATAGCCATCGAGCCGTTAACCATCTGACTTAGAACCCAGAATGAGTTTGAAGGCATCACTCGTTTTGGCCTGGTCCACAAACTCTCCTTATATGCCGATGACCTTCTCTTATTTATTTCAAACCCCAGAACCCCCCAGTTTTATCAATCCTGAATCAGTTTGGACACCTTCCATGGTATAAATTGAATATTCAGAAAAGTAAGTTATTCTTTGTCAACAACTTGGCGAGATCACTCCCAGAATCCCTATTCCCCTTTAAAACAGCTGATGAGGGGTTCAAGTATTTGTGGGTATTTATCACCGGCTCCTTCAGGGCCCTTTTTCAAAACAACCCTTGCAGGCCGGGTTAATCTTATTAAGGGCGCACTCACACTGTCCATCTGTCCCGTGCCCTGTGCTTTAGGGTACTTGTACCCCCCTCCCTCTCCCCCCGTGGGCCAGGCCCGTTTGTACTCACACTGCCTTGGCCTCGCGTAAATGCTTCTTGCCTGTCTCTACGTCATCACGCCGCAACACGTCACACGCATTGATTGACGTCATGCGTCGCTTTGTTTACAAATCTTTCCATAGACCTCTGAGTTTTTGAGTGTCTTGTCCAACTCTTTTTGAATATTTTCATCCGACCAAATCTGCAGTAAACACTCTACCTCCGCATCACACATACGTGAACCTTTCCCTGCCGTTGTTTGAAATGTCCGCGCATGGTCCGTCTTTTTATTCTATGTCCGAGCAGGCGCACATAAAATTACGCCAGAGCTGCTGTAGGCCTCGTGCTCGTGCTCGTACAAGTGCACGCGCTCATGCTCGTACATGTGCAAACATGCTTTACAAAAGCCGACCTCTCCCAAACGGTCCATGGCCTGCAAGTGGGCCGCAGCTAGGCGCGGTACGGTTGCGCTCACACTGGTCAAACGAACTAGACTTTACCTGTGGAACCTGTTTTGGCACGGTACGGATGGACAGTGTGAGTGTGACCTAAGATGGTAATTTTACCAAAGTTTCTGTACCTTTTTCAACACCTCCCAATTTGTCTTAACAAATCGTTCTTCACTAACCTGGACCAACAACTTAACGCCTTTATCTGGCAAAATAAACCAGTCTATATCAAAAAACATCCCTTCAACTCCCTAAACCTGAATGGACTAGCACTCCCTAGTTTCCGCCACTACTTCTGGGCTTGCAACATTAATAAACTTTTATATTGGCTCTGCGGTGAAGTGGCAGACACCTGCCCGCCATGGGCTCATACTGAGATAACATCTTCCTCCAACTCTTTGCACTCTACGATTTGCTCACAGCTCCCCATAACTGCCCACAAGGTCTCATCCAATCCGGTTGTCATTAATGCCATTAAAATTTGGATCCAGTTCAGGAAGCAGTATGGCTTGCAAGGGGCTTCGTTCCTTGCCCCAGTTTTCGAAAACCATGCGTTTTTCTCCGTTCCTGCACCAACCCTGCATTCCGCATATGGTCAGATAAGGGCCTCAAAACTCTTAGGGACCTGTATGACAAAGGGGTATTTGCATCCTTTGCATCTATGTCGGACAAATACAGCCCGCCTAATAACCTTCAAATGAGACATTTTATCCAAAAGCAATTCCCACATTTTCCGAACCGCCCCCCTGAAGCTGAGATGGACCAGTTCCTGTCTCTGAACGTACAACACAAACGACTGATATCTGTCATTTATAATAAGATTCCTCCTATGAGCCGAGTCCCCACTGTCTCACCTAAAAGTACATGGGAAAAGGATTTGGGGGTAGACATTACTGATGACCAGTGGAGGGACATTCTGAAACTGGTCCGCTCATCTTTGATTTGTGCCAGGCATGGCCTATTACAGTGGAAGGTGCTCCATAGAGCCCATTTCAGCAATGCTAAATTGGCTAAGATATACCCCAGTCACAGTGATGCTTGTAACCGCTGTAAGCAGTCCCCAGCCGACCACACACACATGTTCTGGACGTGCCCGAAGCTTGCTGAATTTTGGTCCAATATATTTCAAACCCTCAAACAGGCTCTTAACACAAATTTGTAACCAAATCTCCTGACTGCTCTTTTTAGGCATCCACCGTCTAAAAATCTGCCCATTACTACACAACGTGTCGTTGCCTTTACCACCCTGCTCACCAGACGTAACATTTTCCTTAAATGGAAACATGTTTCTCAGCCGACTCATAATAGTTGGATCCGTGAAATTTTACAATGTGTCCGGTTGGAGAGGTTGAGGTTTTCACAGAGGGGATCTTTGGAAGCATTCCACAAAACCTGGGACCCACTGCTGGCTTTTATTAGCAATTGAATAAATGTTATTCCTGACGATGCTGAGGAAACGTCCTAGTGCTGGAAGGAGAGAGACCCCCCCCCCCCATTTATTTATTTTTTGTTGTCTTTCGTTAATTATTTTTGCTATTAGTTTTAGTGTTTTTTTCTCTTTCTTTTTTCTTTTATTATTATTATTATTATTATTATTATCTACTTTTGTTACACGTTATTCGATTACTTGTTGTTGTTTTTTTATTGTGACCGTGTCTGACGTGGATTGTTGGGAGGGATAGCAGGATTCATGTTGGGGTTTTTCTGTTGTTGTCTGTGGTTTTCTTTTTTTTTTCAACTTAAAGCAAATGTAATGTACATGTGTTTTACCTGTTTCTCTGTTAAGGTCTGCAAAAATCAATTAAAATAAAAAAAACTGAAAAAAAAGTGCATTAAGGAAATAAAAAGCTGGATGACCTGCAATTTTCTGATGTTAAACTCAGATAAAACTGAAGTTATTGTACTTGGCCCCAAAGGCCTCCGAAACTCAATAGCTAAAGATATTGTTACTCTGGATGATGTTGTGTTCAGTAAGGAATCTGGGTGTTATCTTTGATCAGGATATGTCAAGGGATGCATATTTTCACCTGCGTAATATTGCAAAAATTAGGAACATTGTGTCTCAGAATCTGCAGAAAAACTAGTCCATGCATTTGTTACTTCTAGGCTGGACTATTGCAACTCCTTATTATCAGGCTGCTCCAATAAGTCTTTTAAGAGTCTCCAATTGGTCCAAAATGCTGCAGCTCGTGTAATGACTAAAACAAATCGAAGAGAACAAATTTCTCCTGTATTGGCCTCTTTGCACTGGCTACCTGTAAAATCTAGAATAGAATTAAAATTATTTTCCTTACCTACAAAGCTCTTATTGGTCAGGCTCCGTCGTATCTTAAAAAGCTCATAGTACCGAATTACCGACTAGATCGCTGCGCTCTGAGAATGCAGGGCTACTTGTCGTTCCAAGAGTCTCCAAAAGTAAAACGGGAGGCAGAGCCTCCAGCTACCAAGCTCCTCTCCTGTGGAACCAACTCCCAAGTGCTGTTCAGGAGGCAGACACCTTCCCCATATTTATGAGTAAACTTAAGTAAACTTTCAGCTAGGGCTTACGAGTCCTTAGCTATGTTGTTATGGCATTTTATTTCTCTTAGAGCCTGCATGTACAGGGCCTAAACTTATTTTGTTTTGCTTAATTCTGTTGCTATAGGCCTAGTCTGCCGGGGGCTAATCCTGTTCCTGATCCTCTGAGCTTCTCTCCTCTCTGTCTGTATCATTCATGTCTCATCAATGCATGTTACTAATTCAACTTCTTCCCCGGAGTTGTTTGTGTTTTCGTCGTCTCTCAGGTCTCTGCTGATCGTGTCGGTGCCTGCTGCTGTGGTCCTGCGTTATGCTTCCTGCTAATATTATCACAATTAGTCATATATACTATCATTAGTGCACAACCGGTGCAGACAGATGTCCGTCCTCCAGAGCTGGGTCTGTCCAACGTTTGTGTAGGTTTTTACCTTTTTGCCCATACGACCAAAACTTGTCCCTGTGCTGCTGCAGGGTTCCTGCTGATTGGTATTAACACAGTGTTAATGGAAATGCTCTCTTTTGAAACAGCGAGTGGCTAATTTCATAGAATGGATAGCAGATGGAGCAAAAAGGGATACATTTTCTCTTTCTCCAGAAGTGATTTCCGTATATGGCTTTCAAGTTTTGATGCATTTGAATTTATTTTAGAGAAGACTTTTCAAAGTCAGATTTAAGAGCATAGCAAAATGTAGTGGCACTAATTGCATTGCTTTTACCTATACCCTTGCCAAACGTCTTCAACTGAGTTTTGATTGGAAGAATAATTTGGAAAGGAGGAAAACAACAAGGTTGTCGTTGAATAAAAAAAAAAAAGAAATGTAATAATTTATATAAAACACAAAGCTTCTTCATTTTGATCCCAAAATACTTTTATCATCAACATTAATTCCAGCAGCAGAATAATTCCAGCACAAAATAGAAAACAATCAGATTATAATTCTCCTCACCACTGTCATATGTTATATCAGTGGCCTCTTTCTTAGATTCCTTTGACGGTCAGCCTGAATAGAGGAAAGAGCCACCTACACCAAATTACAAAGAAAAGCAGAAACCTCCCACGGCCCGAGAAGAAGAAAGAGAATCTGACGGCCAAACAGGCAGCCATCTCCCACATGGTCATCCCCACCACTGTGTGTGTGTTGGGAGGGGGGTGACACAGGGAATCTGAGGATGTGGGTGGACACTGACAGGCCCTGAGAGCAAATGAAGGTAGAGAGACAATTTGAGTGAATGAGGAGGGGAGAGAGAGCAGAGTAGAGGCCCACGACCCACCGTACTGTCGGTACTTTCCTTTCTTTTGCCTATTCTGCAGCCAAGATTCATCACTCTCCTTTACTCAACAGAAAATAACGAGTTGTTTGTGAATTTGAAATGTTAGTGTAAAGTTTCCCAGGAATGAGGATATAATTGGTATTATAGAGGACATGTATTCAATCTATAGGTACATTTCCTATGATGTAATTCCAAATAATTTCTGCATAACCTCAGAGGTAAGCTAGTGCTCAGCAGCTCAGCTGGTGCAGTTCATCTGAATTATTAGCTCAACATGAACACATTTTTTCTTCTCAGTTTATTCAGTAATTAATATTTAAAAAAAAAATTCCTCTGGAATTCAACAATAAATTTAAAAAACCCTCCAATTGTTCCGGTCATCCACCATTCACTTCCTGTAGTGTGTCAAATCATTGCATCTATTCTACCATTAATTATTATGAAATCCCATTCACTGTACATCTTTAACGGCTCTAATCTATAAATCAATTATGAAATATAACTAAATGTTTGATATTTTTATTTGATGAATGACTAATACAGTTAACTGTAAAAACAATGAATAGTAATCATTTTTACTAGTGTGAAATAAAAAAACACAAATTTAAGAATATTATGAGACAATTTGGCATTTTTAAGTTTCGTTAAAACATCTTTACTGATTGATAAAGCTGTTCTGGAACTTTCTTTCTTATCACACCATCTTCCTCACTGCATGTTTAGTTGACTAGTTTTTGGAAATGCCCCTTTCTATAAATCCTACATGCTGTATACAATTGTACTTTATGGACATGTAATACATACATATACTGTAAAAAATCCACCAATTCAATATTTATTTCACTGCACTTATTATATTGTTTATAACTTACAAAAACACTCGGTGTGTACACATTTTTATTTCTGATGGTCATAGGTGCTTTGTATGTAGCTACATTTATTTATACAGCTATTTTTTTCCAACATACTTGTGTACATAATTTTCCTGTCTATGCCCTACCTTCATCTTTCCAGCTTTGTTGTCCTTGTTCTCAGCTCTTATGTTACATGTTATGTTAAATCATACTTGGCCAATAAAGCTGATAATGACTCTGATGTCCAAATATCTTTTTTTAAATCAGTATCTTTTTAAAATGTATTCTCTGAATACCATATATGCAGAATACATTGCTTTTGCCTTCACAATGTCTATTTGTAAGGAATTATGGAAGAAATACCTGCATTCAAAAAGTCAAGTTTTATCTAATTCATGCAGGTAGACATGACAGATGTGTTTACACATACGTGTTGCTGCTCAAGATTTCTTATCAGATGAAGTGGACAACAATAAATTCATTAGAAGCTGTATTTCACTCCCTGAATCCCCCCTTTAACAAAAAGCAGAATTATTTTGAGTTTTCTTGAGTCCTGTAACTTTATCAGCCACAGCAACACACAGAATATACACACATAGCAAAGATATCAAATAAATGAAAATCAACAAACATCACACAGATATGTGGCCAAATCTCCCAATGGGCTTTGGAACGTTATTTGCTGTTAAACAGAGACACAGTGGAGCACAAAGGGATTATGGAAGTGATGCGGCAGCAGATAAATTTTGATTGATCTTGTGAGGAGGGAGCTGGAGGGGGCCGAGGCCCCCGCTGCTTTGGGCCCCGCTCACTCTGGAGCTGCTGCTGAAATAAAGGACTTGTAACCGAGTGGCCGGTGTCGCGTGGGTGCGCCAAGGGTTCGGCCAGCAAACCCCAACGGCCTCATCAGTGAACCCCTCCTTCTCTTTTCTCATTCCCTCCCCTCCCCAGAGGTTTTCCCTCCTCTCTTTTGTTTTTCTCTTTACTCCTCTCCTTCCCTTCTTTACTTTATCCTTCCTTTCTCTGCTACTCTGGCCTGTACTTCTGTCACATCGCTCCATCTTCTCTCCCTCCATTCCTCCTCCCTTCTCTAGTCCCTCACATTTATTCTTTTTCTTGTCTCTCCATCAATATTTCCAATCCCTGATTGTTTTTGTCCTCCACCCCATCTTTCCTCCGCTTTCACTTGGTCACTCCATCCCCCGTACCACTTTTCTTTACCTCCTTTAATCTTTCCTTTTCTCTCCTTAGGTTCCTTCTTTTCAACATTTTTTCAGTTGTTTCATTGTTTTGCTTGTCTCCTCTTCTTTAATCATTTCCTTTCCTCATCATTATAGTTCCACTTCTATCCTTCTCTTTTCCCTTCCTTCCTTTCCTCACTCATTGCTTCTGTTTTTCCTCCAACTTTTTTCTTTCTCCTTCCCTTCCTCCTCTCTTTCCTCTTCTTTGCCTCTCATTTCTTCTCTCAATCCTCACTACACCCCATCTTCTTCTTCTTCCTCTTCTTCTTCTCTTTGACTGTCCTTCCTTTCTTTCCTTTCTTTATCTCCTCTTCTGTGTTTTACATCACACATCTTCACTTCTCTCCTCTCCTTCCCTTCTCTTCTTACTTTTCTCTCTGCCTCTCTTAGTCTTGTCCTTCTCCTTAGCGTTTCCTCTTCCTTCTTCCGTCCCTTTCTCTCCCCTTTCTTTGCTTCTCTCTTTTCCAGCGTTCCAGTCTTTTCCTCCATCCCCCCTACACCCCCCTTCTTCTTCTCCACTCCTCCTCTCTTATCTAGCAGGGCTTTCACTCGTCTCTCACTTCTCTGCCACAGTGTGCAAACATTTTTGTGCCCGTGGGCGAGACAAGAGAAATACAGGCTGCATTATTTGAGGACGTCCCCACAGCCAAACCGTTTCCTCATCTGAGTTTGTGGAGGCGGATGAGAAACATTTCTGAAAATGCGAAACATTCAGATCAGGCTTATTTACGCTGGGGCTTTTCAAACATTTCAGTGTTTTGCAGAAACTTAGAAGCTTTTTGTGGTGGCTCAGCTATTGTCAATGGACTGCTCACACAATCAGCATGTTATGTGTATAGACTGAGCAGCCTCACTGTGGTTGAAACACACTTCTGTCTATGACCTACTGTATACAAGGACCATCATATGATGTGCATTGTTTTCAGGTCACAGTTTCTTACATTGTTCATGAAGCAGTAAAGGCCTGATGGGAAGTTGGAGACCAGCCTATTTAAAGTAGGTCACTAAATAAATGTCTCAAATCACTGTACGTAACACTTGATGTTTTTGTGAGTTAAATTGCAGGTCACCAGGAGATGGCACAACATAGAAGTGTTCATCATCTGAAAGCTGGGAACCTTTAGATTAATTTGAGATGCAGCTCAACACTGTTTCAATGTTTATCAAAAATAATGAATAAAATATAATTCATTAATTCATTTAAATAAACTGTGACAGTGTATAAGGACTTAGAACACTATCATTCCCATTCTCATGTTCTATTTTGTTTCATACGCTGCTGAGTTGATAGCATTAGTTATACAGACTTGGTGCTGCATTTAGACATTTTTTAATGGTAAAAACTCCCTCCAAAATCCCACATTAAGACCTTGAGGAACAATCGCCATCCAATCAGGGATTGGACGGCAAGCACTTCTGTGATGTAAACTGCTCAAAAAGTCCCTTATTGTGGAGATATGTCTGAAAGCCATCCATCCTTTGAATGCTATAGGTCTCTAGTTTGTGGCTGTAAACTTTCATGAGGCTGTGATTATCTTAGAGGTCACAACAGGTCATTTTAGACTGTGAAATGTCTCCTATGGGGACTAACAACATCACAAATGATGTGCTCATTGAATCCACAAGAGTATCAGTTTTAAAGTCAGACCCAATTTATGACATTCAATGTTTATGGACCCATGTATGCAGACATATCGAAATAACTGAAAAACTGCATGATTTTGCCCTAAATTGTGTGGATTATCATAGTGGGCATGTAATTTATTTGTTCATTTTATCAAGTAACTGGACTATTATTTCTTGTTTCAGCTTTCCTATGAGGTGCAAATTTTGTGATTCTGCCTCCACAAATCATGAGGGTCTCTTCACTATCGTCTGAGGCACGGAGGGGGAGCTAACTGGCCCTGTATTTACAGTACTTGCTCTATTTGTAGATACTAAGAGATTTCACCCTCCTGCATATTTGCTGGAATGTTGTATATAATGTTTAAATAAACATGATTTACTGAACTGTATTTGAATCATATATAGGCATAATAGGAAAGTTTTAGTTGCCGTAACTTCGCATGTTTGAGAGTATTTATAAGGACAACTCTAAATGTTGTGTTTTAAGCGCTTAGAAAATATAATTTGGAAGTTAACACAACAAAAGATAATTTGTTGTCATAAATGTGTGCAGTTTTCTTCAAAACTTGAGAGTTTTAGTTGGACTCAAAATGCTAAAATCTTTTGAAGCCAGTTGTCTAGAATACTAACTCCTGAGATCATTAATTAACTGTTTCACCCACCCTCTGTGCACTGGGGTTTTCTATGTAGAATACTACCTTAAAAAGGTTTGTTGTGTTTTAATTTGATAAAAAAACATTTGGAATTTAGAAATATTATGTAAGCACTGAAACAATAATGGTCTTGGAACTAAATTCCGACACAGACAGGGCCTCAACATTGCCACTCATCTTAAAATCCTTATTAAGACGGTTACACTTGTTTTTTAGTGATGCAAATTCAAAGAAATTACATTAATCAAAATAAACCAGATGACATGTAAGGTGTGGCATCGTTACCCCAGTTGGTAATCCAGCTTTGCCCACTTTCAATTCAATATTTTTCAATTCAATTTTATTTATAGTGCTAAATCATAACAAAAGTTATCTCAGGACACTTTACAGAGTAGGTAAAGAACACACTCTATTACTTATTTATGATTTACATAGACCCCAATTCCCCCAATGAGTATGTGGCAACTAAAACCTTCCCTATAACAGGCAGGAACGTCGGACAGACCCAGCTCTGTGGAGGGCGGACATCTGTCTGCACCGGTTGGGGAGGAAGAAAAGGAGAGAGAAAGAGAGAAAAGACAGACAGATTGACAGAGAGAGACAAAGACAGACAGAGACACACTTACAGAGATGCAAGCAACCACAAAAGCAAGAGTAACTATAATAATATCTAGAGCAATGTGAATACAACTTATATGTTAGCTCTGTCTGTGTCATAGAACATTTGTGTGTACAACCAGGTTTATTTCTTCTTATGCAGACCTCCACAGTTATCACTATGTATAGTAGTTAAATGTTTTTCATTGTTGTATTATAATATACTATTATAGTTTGTATTTTTAGAATATAAATTGCAAACACTATAAATATTGTAAATAATGTTGCTGCTCAAGGAGGAATTGTTGGGTCTCTTTTATCATGAATAAGTCATAGTGTTATCTAGACTTTCACTATATATGTGTATATATATATATATATATATATATATATATATATATATATATATATATATATATATATATATATATATATATATATGTACAAGTGTCTTGAGATAACTTCTGTTAAGATTTGGCACTATTAATAAATTTGAACTGAATTTATTAAAGCCTCGCTTTTTCATTCAATGCTGTGTGTTTATGCAGGCATGATAAAAAGAACTGTGGAGTTTCCTTAATACTCAATTTCATATTTAAATGAGTTTTGCTAAAGCCTTCTCTTAAAGTTTGTGTCTGTATGCTCTTGTTTTTAATCTTGTTTTACTCTGTAGCACTTTGGGGTTGCTTTCTCAATGAAAAGTGCTTTAATAATAAAATGTATTATTATTATTTTGAACCAGTTGAATGCAGTATCAATTCAAGTAGAATGTCATACTTACGCTGCTCTCCTCACACCTGTACATGGCATTGAGAAAGTGTTATTATTGTACAGGGGAATGCAATGAAAAAAAATCTCATAGGGTATATATGAGATACAGTCAGAATCTGAACACTGTTTAATCTGAAGTACTTTCCCTATAAACTGTAAATATGTATATAAGATTTGAGTGAAATAAAAGCATTAGTTATAAAATGAGCCTTTATTGATCCCCAGAGGGGAAATTCAAGTGTTTCAGCAGCACAAAGACACAAATAAGTCCAGATGAAGAGGTATGTAAGCAATCCAAGACATGGATACTAGGTAAACTGACACAGAATGATTAATAAAGGCAAGTCTACTAAATACTGTACGTAAACAGTGTACACCAGCATAATGTAGACTATACTGTGATGGAGTAATGATACTTAGTGTTGTCATTATTAATAAAGCAACATGGAAATACATGACTGTATATGATGTGGTAAGACAGTATAACAATATAGTATAGTATGATGTATAACATGCATTTTAATAGTAGTAATATAATACTATTCGTGTAACAATATAGTACAGCAGCAGCACAGAATATTAAATGTTATATGGTATGGTACAGTATAGTAGGGATATAATATAGTATAGTATGATATATAATAATACAGTAGGTCTATAATGTAGACAATATGATATGGTGTAGTATGATATGAAACAAATAGTAAATAAAGTATAATATATATATACACATAAATAATATATTATATATATATATATCCAATATATAATATATATATTGGATATTTATATAAAGTATATATAAAGTATCTAAATGAATAAAACTGCAGAAAGTCACTGAGGGAGAGAGATGAGTCACACCGGTGTGTCCACCTGACAGCACACGTTTTCTGCCTCTGTCAGCTTCATCTGGCGCTCTCCACAGGAACAACTGTAAGTTCAATATACGGTTAAACATGTCAGTGAGTACTGACTTCACAATATGCACCCGTTAATGACTCACAGTTGTACGGTAATCCTCATATGACCCTGCATCCGCATTTCATACAGTTTGGTTCCACCATGAGGTTCCACCATGTTGTGTGCTGGTTGGCAAAAAATAAACTGTTTTTTTGACATGTTTTCTAAAAGTTATGAACGTTTATTTTAACTCAGAGTTTTTTAGAAGCTGAATGAGACGCACAACTTTAATATCATGTATACATTTTTACTTTTTATAGCTAGGTTTCCAGTGGCTTTAAGTAACCTAGTTGGAATAGAGTCTAGGAGACAAGTAGAAGGCTTTGATGCTGAAATAGTAGAGTTTAATTTATTAAGGTCAACGTAGAAAAGCAGTCCAAGAAAATATCAGGTGGTACAGTTGTTTCTAAGGCTCCTGGGTTTGAAGAAAAATTGGTGCCAAGCGAGTTGATTTTGATTTTAATAGTTATAATTTTATCATTAAAGAAGGTCATGAAGTCGTTACTACTGAGGGTTATAGGAATACATGGCTCAATAGAGCTGTGGCTCTCTGTCAGCCTGGCTACATTGCTGAAAAGAAATCTAGGATTGTTCTTATTCTCCTCTATTAAAGATGAGTAATAGGCTGCTCTGGCATTACGGAGGGTCTTCCTATATGTTTTAAGACTTTCTTGCCAAACTAAGTGAGATTCTTCCAAATTAGTGGAACTTTATTTACTTTCCAATTTTCACGATAGTTGTTTTAATTCAAAGGTTTGTGAGTTATACCATGGAGCTAACTTCCTCTGCTTCATTATCTTCTTTTCTAAAGGAGCAACAAAGTCGAGTGTTGTTCGTAGTGAGCCTGCAACACTGTCAACAAGGTGATCAATTTCAGAGAAACAAACGTTAGTACAGGAATCTAGAATAGTAGGATAAAGCATTAAAGTAAATGCAGATGGAATCGCTCCCTTAAATTTAATAACAGCACTATCAGATAAACATCTAATGTAGAAACTTTTGCCCAGAGGTGAGTAGTCCTGTAATATGAATTTAAAAGTTATTAAATAATAGTCAGATAAAATACGATTCTGTAGAAAGATTATTAAGTCTTTGATTTCCACTCCATAAGCCAAAACAAGCTCGAGGGTGTGATTAAAACAGTGAGTAGGTTTATGTTCATTCTGACTACAACCAATCAGATCTAATGGAGAGATAATACTAAGATAATAAGAGCAATACTAAGGCTATTATTATCAATGTTGTACCCTCACATGCCTGACTATCGGGGTCCTGACAACCAACACGGAGGGAATGCACTGTTCCATGGGCTGCCTGGAGGTGCGCCAGCCCAACATATGCTCTTACAGACAGGCCATAATACCCAGGTTAGGAAACTCTGGTTACTGGGTCTGTGGCAGTGGTGATTGCTCTAAGACTGCAAAGGAAGCTTAGCTTCCTCTAAAATGCCACCAAAAAACTATCTGGGCTATAACTGGTGAAATATTTACTGCTGTGTTTACATTTCATTGACTTTGCTAGAAAGCCTTCATCTTTGTTCAGAATCAGCTCCTTATCACAGGTAACCAGCACAACTTCCTTCTCATTCATCCCCACAGCGCCACAGCGCTGTACACAGGCGGACGCTCTGCTTCTACTGACTTCAATGGGGAAGCGTAGAGTGGGTTATTCCAATGCAGCCAAACTAGACGCTCATTGGATAAATGCAGGGCTTTGTTCTGCCCATCGGACGCTCAGCGTCTCTGGGGGTCTATGGGACAGTGGGCTGGCCCGGACGCTCGGCTTCTGCATAATGATTGGATGAGCTGTCTGAGGCGGAATCCTTTTTTGATTGACAGCTAAATGAGCGAATCAGCAATCTTGAAGAATAAAAATCAAGCGGAGCATTTTCCAAGTTTTTGATTCCGTTGTTCGGAACTGATCAGGAGACTTTACCGATCCCCAGTGACCCTGTCTTTGTTAAAAACAACTAGCGTTGTGTTTGGCGACTCTGTTCTGTCACTCTGCAGTTTCTTTCCCCAACGAGCAGCGGCAGCTGTGGAGCTTCTACCCCCGTCACGATCACTCACACTCCCAGGCAGTCTCACTTCACAGTAGCCTGGTGCAGCAGCTCACGCTGGGCCATGGCCGTTTAAGCATCCTAGCTCTGCTGGCCATTGTGAGGAAACTGGTCATGTACCTGGAAAAGACGCCTAGTTGGTACAACAAAGGTCACAGATCATTTTCTCGAAAAGGAACGAAGGGTAGAATTTACATAGAAATAAACAAACACATTTATGATGTAGGCCGGAAAAATGAGCTTCCCGCTTAACTATAAAGTGTGTGTGTATGTGTGTGTGTGTGTGTGTGTGTGTGTGTGTGTGTGTGTGTGTGTGTGTGTGTGTGTGTGCTAAAAAGCGTAGCAACAGGTAATTCAGTTAATTCCCTGACATCTCCAGGAAGTATTGCCTGTAAAATGGGGGGCGGCCCCATTAGTTATAGCTTTCCTTATGGCATGACAGCATGTGTGTGTGTGTGTGTTTGCGTGTGTGTGTGTGTTCCCGTGTGTGTGTGTGTGTGTGTGTGTGTGTGTGTGTGTGTGTATGTCTCTCACTATGGAGAGAGAATGAGAATGTTTATAGGGTTTTCCCATTGACACTGGGCTATCACCGTGGACTTAACCAATCTGTCACATTAATGTGTGTGTGTTTAATGTCTCTGTCAAACACTCCTGCCATTTACTCACAGAGTGATTATACATAAGCAGGGAGGAACGTTCCCCTGCTGACAGCCTGTGTGTGTGTGTGTGTGTGTGTGTGTGTGTGTGTGTGTGTGGGTTGTGTCATGCTGGCCAGGCCTCACTGACACTTGTAGTGTCCTTTTAATGGTTTTATGATTAACATTTGAATTTAGGGTTCAATGTCAATGCAATTGATTTGCGTCTCCTGCAGGAAGCTTGGTTACACAGTGACTACTTGTGGGGCTCATTGGTGAGCTCCTGCAGTTGACATTTACATCTAAGCTACTCAGAAACAAGCACTAGCCAGGCACTAAAGCCCACCAAACTAGCTGTACTGCTAATTTGTAACAGCGAATAAGAAAGTTAATGCTGCCCGGATTACATTTTTTTTTATCAACGTAATGGGAAAACGTTGTTAATGATTGCATCCAAGTTACAAAATATTCACCCTGACGTATTTGCATTTGCTTTTCTATAGCCAGTCCTCCCACTACAGCATCATTCATGTTTTTATGGATATGGTTAGCAGCAGATGAGATCTTGAAACAAAAAGTGATATAATTCCACAAAACCAGGCATGGGGGACAAACTACTTCACATCAAAAAGTGACGAGGAAGTGATCAGGAACAAAATAAACCAGGAAACAAACCAGGAACATGACAAAATAAAACAGGATCATAACAACCACACCCTCCCTTTTTTTAACTCCAGGTCCGTAGGGGGCGTGCTTTCCTGTTTTGGAACCACTGGGTCAGGAAAAGATGGTGGTTTCGAGTTATATATTAGAAAAGGGGTGTTAAAGTTGTACTTCGTAAGATTTAAATTATTTAATTATCTATTAAATTGTCTTTTAAGTTGCTATATATCAAAGAGTGCAGAGTATTCCAATATACTCCCGGTATCTTTGGTTGGGTTGGGTCCATTTCAACCAGACCGAATAACATCGCATATTTCAGTGCCTCATTTCGGTGCCTTAAATGCCTGCGCTGCTTTCTGTTGCTCCGAAACAGACGTTACAGGGTACAGAACTGGGATGAAGTTACTTTAAAGTTGGATATTTCAAAGTCGTGGCTGGGACCGGAGTGAATATCCCTCGAATATCCAACTTTAAACTAACGAAGCAAAGATTCAGTGCACTTGAGTGATGTAAGGTTATTGTTAGCTAACAACATTACACTTGGCAGCAGATCACGTTAGCCTCCTTTTAGCTGTTACCTAGCTAGCAGGTAAGCCTCAGCAGATGTGAGACTTGAGCGTCTCTGCCCGCGACAACCCCAGATCAAAGTCTCTGTGTTCTGCTCTCAGGACTTCTTTAGGTTATAACTGAAACTCTGTGGTCTGAAATTTACTTTCCCTGTTAGTACTCTCTGATATCTCTAATGGAAACCCAACCTTTCCTGATTTTGCCCCTTCACAATAAAAGCTTTAAAATAAAAAAGAATTACAGGGGACTTCTATTGTCACTTACATTTCCCCAAAATGTAATTTGGCAAAACATCTAAGTTGTATATAAACATTATTTCCAGGAGACAAGGTTGGCCACTTACTGTAGGTTGCTAGCTGGATTTGAAATTAATGCATTTTATTCAAGAGATGTACCATGGTACCAATTTACTCCTCTCATAGACAGACTAAGCTATTCAAGAATTTATTTTTTATTTAACCTTATAGCTCCAATTTGGATATTAAAAAGAGTCATGGCGGAGTATTTGTCACACCAGTGGGCATCATATGACCTGCAATTCAGACTGTGGCCACTAAACCAAAGTCTGTTCCTAGGGGGTTTTTGGTTTTCCTGGTCAGTGACGTCAAGACGAAATGCAATTGGTCAACAGAGCAAATTTGCATCTCAAAGTTCATCAAATTGAACGTATGTGAAAGCTCCACACATATTTTAAGTGCAAGTGAATCCACTGACTGCAAAAATTGAAATTAAAATGAACTAAGTTCAGTTCAAAATGTTGTTAAAAAAGCTAGTGTGCCCAGGCCCTTAGCGAGCCAGATTGCCTCCTTACTGGGAGTTTGATGGAGGGTTAATGTTTATGGTCTCTGCATTCAGCTGGATATGAAGAGTGGCTAGCTTCACCAAAGGAGAAGAAATGTGTCTCTCACAGCTTGTTTAGATTAGCCAATTGTTAGTTTTGCATTGCCAGATGATCATGGTTTGGCTACATCACTTGTCATCGTAAGATATGGGTGAAAAAGGCTCCAGCTTGTTTGCATTTATTTTAACAAATCACACAGTGCGTTTACATGCACATTAGTAATTTGAAAATGGCCTTACTCCGGTTTAGGGAATAATCAAATTATTAAAATTCTCCTTGTATACATGAGCAGGGGTTGAATGGGAAAATGACGGAATTACTCGACCTTCGGTACAGTAGTTCGAGCTCTGCCAACATACTGAATATTGAATTTTTTTCTGGTTAACCTTTTTTACGTTGTTTTCGACGCTGTTGCTTCCTGGTTTATTCTATTTCCGGGTCAAAGGCCACTGCCACGGAGTGGGAAGGGGGAGTTAAAACCCATGGAGCATACGCAGACAAGAAACCTGATAATAATCCGAGAATGTTGTTTACATGCGCAAATAATCGGGGAACTGAAGGAGTTCTCTACGTCTGTTAACCGGGGTATGAAAACCCAGATTTTACCCGGTGTGCAGTGTTTACATGGTATTTAACAAACCGGGGTATGACCTTAACCCGAATATAATCATGTTTTTAAACTGCATGTAAACGCACTGAGCGTCGTCTTTCTCAGCTCCAGATGCAGCAGCAGTGCCATTGCAAAATACCTAGCAGAGATAGCAGAAGGGGAAGAGAATGTGTAACATATTAGGCTTTATTCCAGCACAGTTCATCTAGTAACCCAGACTTGCCAATGGCAAGTCTACATTTAGGAATGATTGATTTTGATTTCACTTTAATAATCTCCAGGGGAAATTCAATTGTCACCACAACACACAACAACATACATCCCTGAAGACAAGGCACAGTACAACACACACTACAACAACTAATAAGTAAATAGATTGGCACCAGACTTAGGCAATGAAAGGACAAAGTAATGACAGCAATATCGCCAGCATAAGTCACAACAAACCATCATCATAAAAAATAACAAAAGCATACGTCACCTATATCAACAGCAATTGTTAGAGTCTGATCGCTGTGGGAACAAAGGACCTCCTAAATCTCTCAGTAGAGCATCTGGGTAGGAGGAGCCTTTGGCTCCTACCACTCTTAGTGAGGATGTTATGCAGCGGATGGTCATCCCTTGCCAACACATTCCTCATCTTCCTCATCCCCTCTTATCTAAGATTTCCTCCACAGAACTTGGGCACTGGGCTTTCTTGAAGGTAACTGGTGTTCTCCTTCCAGTCTAGTTTGTTAAGTGAACAGCAAGGTATGTATATAAAGAAACTACCTTTACTGGCTGACCTCTAAAATAAGCACAGGCGTCAACCTCGAGGGATAACCCACTAATGCAGAGTCATCAGAAAACTTCTGTAAGTGACAAGAAGTACTACTACTACTACTACCCAGCTCAGTCCTCTCAAAACATTTCATAACATGCAAGGTTAAGGCAATAGGTCTAAGGTCTTTTAATACCTTAGCATTAGGTTTTTTTGGCACTGGCACAATACAAGATTTTTAATGTAGCACCCCACACAGCTAAACAGCACATACTTTGAGAACGGGTGGCATGATCCCTTCTGGGCCAGGGTAGGGTTATTTACATTAAGCCTCCTAAGCTGAGACTGTACCTCCCCAACAGTAATAGCTATTGGGGGGGGGGGGGGGGGGGGGGACCACTACCATCTTCTTCTAAGGAAATAATGGTATGTGTAGGTGAGTGAGCAGCTGTGCTGACAGTTGATTCAAATCTGGCATAGAATTGGTTAGCCTCATCAGGTGTAAATCTACCTTCTTTCGGACTACTAATTACCTGGCCATATCCCGTTATTGACTTCAAGTCCTTCAATAGACCTTTAGTGTCACACTCCTGGAGTTTGTTCTCAACCATATCTCTGTAGTTGTTTTCCCTTGCCTTATGGCAGCCTTTAGATTTTTTTGTGCAACCCTAACCTTGTCCTTATCTTTACTCATGAAGGCAGCTTTCTTTTCATTTATTGCATATTTTTTTGTCTTTTGAGACCCCCGGCTTATTGTTTGAAAATACTTTGATAGTTTTACGTAGGATAATCAAGTCAGTACAGAAATTAACATCATCAGCTACAACATCAGCCCCAGTGGGGTCCTCCTCATAAAACACAGACCAGTCTGTGCACTCAAAACACTCCTGTAAGTCCTCACATGCCCCCCTAGACCATAAACGCACTGACTATGTTGATATAGGCTGTTTACGAGCCAATGTGTATTTTTATGAAAGGAGCACCAGGTTATGGTCCGACCTGCTGAGTGGAGGGAGAGCAGTGGACATGTAACTGTCTTTAAAAGTGGCATAAAATAAGTCAATCACATCTCATGGGGCAGTTAACAAACAGCAGAGAGAAATGGTTAAAATCACAACTGATCATCATGAGAGCGTCCGGAGTGTGGCTTTGCAGTTCATGGACTGCTTTATTACAGAATACAGAAAAAACTGCACTGTCGGTACAGCCAATCATACTTCACAAGCGCAGCAAGTTCATCAATTCCTGTTGACTACGGAGCGCACGTTACCCATAATCAGAGACGGTAGGACAGGATTGTACTTCCTGAGCCTGTTCCTCACCCTAATGCCACTGCTTCCAAGCATGGATGACCACAGTTCGGCATTGTATCCTGAATGCTGTATAATTCACCCATGCTGTCGGAGACAACTGTTGCTGGGTCAGACAGTCCGAGGCCTTGCACCTCCATTGGGATAAATCGAGTCAACACAATTAGCCACATAATTCCAACCATGTGCACTCTAAATCCTGACATTATGTGTGTGATTCTTGTATTCAAAACCATTGCACTGTGGTGACACTATGGTAAAATAAGACAAGGACAAACAGTTTACACAACAGCAGGTAGCAAGTCGCCAACAGGGCAGACGCCAAAAGTTCTAAATCAACTGGTTTGTCCAGAGTTGGAGAGTGTTTGGACCCTGCACTTTCACTTTGAGATCAGGACAGGGGAGGGCTATTTAATAATCTCTCATTGAAGTGCTGTTAATTCTCAAAGACTCATCATGTGCCACACCAGAGTTTCATAGTAGAGTATTAGCAAGTGCACCTACAGTACAGGTCACAGAAAGAACCAGGACAAGACCAGACAGTGAACCCAGCAGTGCACTGGAGACAGCAATGTTTCCACAGTGGAACAGTGCTGTGTAATGTGATGTCAGGTCAGTCAGAACACAGCAACACTGCAGTGTAGTGTGGAACAGTAGTGTGTATGGTGATGGGGATGATGACTGTACACTTACAGCTATGAGACTTTACTCTGGAACTTTACAGGGGCGGCTACATGTTTGTATTAGCATGGTGGGAGTCTCTATTGCCTAGATATACACATGCAGCCTATATACTGACACCATTTACATTGACAAAAGGGAAATACCTTAAACTGACTGAAAACACCTGCTGAACTCATCATATTAGGTTTATATTTATTATATCATGTGTACAGTATATGTATAGATTAAATCAGTCGGAGGAAACAGAGAGAAAGGGCATGAGAAAAATAACAAAGAAAAATAGGAAGTCCTGCAGTATTTCTATTTGCTTGTGTGTTTCTGCTTTGGTCCTTGTTAACTTCCTGTCAGCTGATGTCGTTCACATTCACTGCAACATGAATCAAACTTTGAAAAGGTCTATATGCATGTGAGTTCTTGTTGTGAACCTCTAGTTGTGGGCTATGCATGCATTATGGTAAGCCTCTGCTTCATTTGTGTCTGTTTCAACAGACAACAGCTTAAAATCATCCTGTGGTCTTTTTCGGCACTTACATACATCAAATAAGCAATCAAGACAGTTTTTTTGGTGTTAACAGCCGGAAGTGGCTAACACGGATTAGCTTGGGGCAGTCCGGTGAAGCATTAAAACGTCTTTTTTAACAACTAATACTGCTCAAAATAACACCAAACCTCTGCAGTAGCATGATAAGTATCACTACACATAAAACGAAGCACCAATGGGCTCCTTCCTTTTGGATTGCATTTGGTAATGGACTTGAATGGACTTTTCTAAGATAGGAGCTGGTACCAGGGCCAGTAGGTAAGTCTTTCAAAACATTTTTTCACCAAAAAAATTTTATTGAATTTTGCAGACAAACAAACAAGAGCAAATATAACGTTTTGAGGCCTTTATCTAACCATATGCGGGACACAGCGTCGGTGCAGGAAGGGATTAAGGCATAGTTATTCAAAACTGGGGCAAGGATCAAAGCCCTTTGCAAGCCGTACTGCTTCCTGACCTGGATCCAAATTTGAATGGCATTGGTGACAACCGGATTAGGTGAGACCTTATGGGCAGTTATGGGGAGCTGTGAGCAAATCGTAGAATGCAAGGAGCAGGAAGAAGATGTTATCTCAGTATGAGCCCAGGGCAGGCAGTCGTCTGTAAGTGCAAGCCAATACAGAAGTTAATTAATGTTGTGGGCCCAGCAGTAGTGGCAGAAATTAGATTTAGGGAGTTGGAGAATATGTTTTTTTTATATGGGCTGGTTTATTCTGCCAAATAAAGGCATTAAGTTGTTGGGCTAGATTAGTGAAAAAACAATTAATTTAAGACAAATAGGGAGGTGTTGAAAAGGATACAGAAACTTTGGTAAAATTGACATCTTAATAAGATTAACCCGGCCTGTAATGGACAGGGGGAGGCCCGCCCATCTAGACAAGTCTGACTTGCATTTACCTAATAGCGGCTTGAAGTTCTTTTGAAAAAGGTCCCTGAAGGAGCTGGTGATAAACATCCCCAAATACGTTATGCCAAAATATGGATTGTGGGAGTGATCTTATCAAGTTGTTGACAAAATATAACTTACTTTTCTGAATATTCAACTTACAACACACATAGGTGCCCAAACTGATCCAGAATTGATAAAACTGGGGGGAGGGAGGATGTGGAGTTTGAAATATATAAGAGAAGGTCATCGGCATATAAGGAAAGTTTGTGGACTAGACCAAAAGGAGTGATGCCTTCAAACTCATTCTGGTTTCTAAGCCAGCTGGCTAAAGACTCAATAGCAATGTTGAACAACAAGGGTGAGAGCGGACAGCCCTGCCAGGTCCCACGTTTGAGGGGGAAATTTGCTGGACGGACACCGTTCAGTGTTTACAAAGGCAGAGGGGGTTACAAACAGAAGCATAACCCAAGAAATAAAATTAGAGTCAAAGCCAAATTTCTCCAAAATGAAAAATAGAAAGCCCCACTCTACCTGGTCGAAGGCTTTCTCTGCATCTAGCGCCACGACAACCTTGGGATTGTCCGATCCAGGTGAGAATATGATGTAAAGCGGCCTTCTAGTGTTGAAGACTGGATGTCTCCCTAATGTGAAGCCTGTCTGGTCTAGTGAAATTATAGATGACATCACACACGCGGAGGGTGAGGACCTTAGCGAGGATCTTACAATCTACTGAGACCAGTTTGTAGCTCTCACATGAGGTAGGATCCCTGTCTTTCTTCAGGAGCAATGCATAGATGCCTCATACAAGGTTGCTGGTAGTCTGCATTCAATAAAGGAGTCATTGAACATTCTCACAAGGATGGGGGTTAAGAGGCGGAGTAAGTTCCACCGAGTTTTAACAGTTCCTCTGCAATTTCCACCAGCCTAGCCCGTTCAGCCCTTCTCATTTGAGAGATATAGGATATCAACTGTCCCCGATTAGTAGCGTGCCACTGCTGACATCAGGGGTGTCATCAAACTCTATGTCAGAGCAGATTTGAGTCTCAACAAAAGCTTTAAACTTACTATCCGACAGTGTGAGCTGAACCCCCATGGTGAATGTGGAATTGTATCCCGTAGAAAGCTAATGTAAACTGTTGTAGGACCACAGCCAGAAGTGACTATTCACATGCATCCACGCAGTTGAGGAGATTGTTATTGAGTAAAAAGAAATCATTTCGGGAGAATGTGTGGTGTACATGGGAAAAAAAGAGAACGCTTTTTATTCATGGGGATTTCTAAACCTCCAAGGATCTGAAATTCCCAATTGTGATACAAATGTTTTTACTGTGTGTGCTGATTTGGATAGTGTTATTTGTGTAGGAGAAGATCTGTCAAGAGTCACATCCTGCACCAGATTAAAGTCTCCACCCATTATAATGCGGAGACTGTCAGCGTTTGGAATGTTTTGCAAATAGCCTTGTAAAAAACTGTTCATCATCCCAGGTGGGCACATAAACCCAAACTAAGACCACTGGTGTGTTCTGAAGTGTACCCGAAACTATGACATAGCGGCCTTCAGTATCTAGGATTACATTTGTTGGCTCAAACATGACCCTTTTATGAACTATGATAGCTGCCCCTTTAACTCTATCTGTAAATTTTGAGTGGAATAAGTGGCTCATCCACACCCTCTTAATACGTGGGGTGTCAACTGATTTGAGATGTGTTTCCTGCAGAAATATCACATCCCCCTAAGGTGCTGTAACTGTGTCAGGACCCTACCAATTGTGATCGCATTGTTCATTCCCTCAGTATTCTAGGAAATCAGAATTCAGTACCTCCCTTTACAGCATTAGCAATAGGAACAATACTAATAAGTTCGAATGGCACTGGATGACCTGAAGTATTCTGTAGTAGTGAGGGAAGAGAGTGGGGACAAATGGTTAAATCAAAATCAATAAAAATATAGAAAAAAAAAACATGTTCTGAGCTCTCCAGCTCGCAACTAAGGGCGCACTCCCACTGTCCTTCCGCACCTTGCCACGGCCTTTAGGGTACTTGTCCCCCCCTGCCTCTCCCCCCGCTGGCCAGCCCGTTTGTACTCACACTGACTGGGCCTCGCGCAAATGCTTCTTGCCTGTCCATACGTCATCACGCCATAACATGTCACACGCGTTGATGACGTCATCGCGATGCGTAGCTTTGTTTACAAATCTTTCCATAGACCTCTGAGTTTTTGTGCGTCTTGTCCGACTGTTTTTGAAAATTTTCATTTGACCAAATCTGCAGTAAACACTCAACCTCCGCATCACACCAACGTGAACCTTTCGCCGCCATTGTTGTTGTTGTTAAATGTCCGCGCATGGTCCGTCTTTTTTTTTTTCTTTGTCCGAACAGGCGCACATAAATGACGTGAGACACGCCGTAGGCGTCGTGCTTGTGCTCGTACACGTGCACACGCTCGTGCTAATACATGTGCAAACGCGCTCTACAAACGGGCTGTGGATGGCCAGCTGGCCGCAGCTAGGTGCGGAGCGGTTGCACTCACACTGGTCAAACGCACTAGGCTTTACCCGCAAAACCTGTTTTAAAGAACAGTGTGAGTGCGCCCCAACAGGTAAACTGAGCTTCCGAGGTCTCATCCCGTAACTAGCCAGTGTTTGACCTTTTAATGCACCATAAGAAAAAAAACAACAGACAGCAAACACCATGTAAAGTAAATTAGCAAGAAGAGGGCACCAAGGTGCTTTAGGATTAGAGCGCATAGGCTGTATTAATCTATGCCACCACTACATATCAGTGCATGACAAGTGTCAGGCCTCAGCAAAATGAGTGAGCAACAGAAAGCAAGAACACTTCAGATAGCCCTGTGGCTCTGGGTGATACAAATTTTTAAATGAATTGAAATAAAGCTGTGATGAAAAAATATAATAAACTGAAATCTACATGTAGATGAGCTTCCAGTTCTTGGCACAAGGGCCTATTAAAGATAATCTGAATTCACATAGTAGTGTAAGCAGACACCAGAAAAAGGAAGAAAAAAACGGGAATTCAAAAAATATCAGAAAACACTGAATCTCCAGTCAACATGTCCGCAATGCCTAAAAATTTGATTCCTGTTCAAAACTCTTAACAGACAGAATATCCGCAGTCCAAAAATAAACTCCAGCCAGTCCGGGGCTGGCTAGAGCGCAGGTATACAGTTAACAATACATAAACTCACGGTTATCGAGATAGCATGACAGCGGCTCCCACGGCCATCAGCTCTCTTCCATGAGGATGGATGTTATGAAGCCTTTAGCCTCAGTGACCGAAGAGAGCCTCTTCCTCCCTCCTTCATCCCAATGGCAAGCCTGGCAGGGAATAGCAACGTGCGTTTGAAGCCCAGGTTGTAAAGCTCCGACATCACCTCTCGGTATTTCTGCCGTTGTTCCACCACCTGCAGCGGGTAGTCCTCCTAGATGGTGAGGGGGGGAGCCTCTGTACTGTAGCTTGCCTGTCTTGGCCCGGGCTTCATGTATGATTTTTTCTTTCACCTGGTACCTTTGCAGCCTGATGATGACTGGCCGTGCTTTCGGCCCTGGCTTCGGCTTCTCAGATAGCGAGCAGTGAGCACTTTCACATTCTGGCGGCTATTCTAGGAAGCCTTCGGCGAAAAACCTCCATAAACAGCTCTGCGAAGAAGGCTGTCGGCCGCGGCCCCTCCACTGACTCAGGAAGGCCAATGACTTGGATATTATTCCGCCAGTTCCTGGACTCCAGGTCGCTGACTTTAGCCAGCAGCTTAGCGTTGCTCTCAGCTAGTGTGACACAGGAGGCCTCCAGCGTTAGCAGACGCTTGTCTTGTAAATTTGCATTTACCTCAGGGAAGCCTATCTACCGAGCGTGGTCGGACACTGTGGCGTGGACTTGGTCCAGCTTTGCTTCGAGCGTTGAAATGGAGGCTTTAAGATCAACGGAAAGGGCTTTGAACTCGGCGGATAGGGGTGTACGTCGCTCTTCCCAGAGGTTAGCAATAGCCACCATGCTAATCTGGCCACCTGCCTAGTCTGCGGTGCTACCCTTCACCCCCCTTGTCTTTTACAGTCTGTCTGGTCGCATACGTTTTCAGAGTGCGTATTTCAGAGTGTATCCGTCAAACGAGACAAATATTACTATTTGTTGTGACTTTTGGGGTCCTGAAACGTGAAATTTTCAAAAGTTGCGGGAGGGAGACTCGACCCAAAGTCTCAAAACACTCTTAATAAACTCCGGGTTCACTAACTACGTTGTTGGTGCTTCGTTTTCTGTGTAGGGACTCTTCTTATGCTAGTGCAGAGGTTTGGTATAATTTTGAGCACTATTAGAGGTTAAAAGAGCTGTTTTAATGCTTCACCGTACTTCCCCGAGCTAATCAGTGTTAGCCACCTCCGGCTGTTAGCAACTATCCCGGATTTCTACATTTATAGTTGTTTCACAACTATAACAACTATAAATTGTTGTCTCGATGGGATGGTTTTGTGTTGGAATTACGCTTTAAGAGGGCTGCATTTAGGAGGCAATCTGGTAAACTGACCATGTCAAAAGTAGAATCATATTGTTGTTATTTAACTGTTTAATGCAGAATTGCTAAATTGAGTTTCAATTACATTTAATTTTTCTTGCCAGGGAATTGAGTGTCATTACTCCTTGTTTTATCCTTCTTAATATGTAATTGAGGAGTGTATGTATGTATAGTAAGCATATTTAAATCCAAATTCAAAATATAGTCATTTAAGATTTTTTTTAACTGTCCTGGTATTAGGTTTGAAGTGAGCGTGGTCATATTCAGAGATTTTACATTACTGTACATTACTTATGATGTAATTTATCTCAGTGGCACCCCCTTCTCACCTCACCCCCCCCCCCCCCCCCTCCACGAAGGCGTGCTTCACAACGCCCTCAACCTCCACCTTCAGTAGTTCGTTCCAGCTCTGACGCTGCTCACTCTTCCTTCCCCTCATGACCAGCCTCGCCCCGTCCTGATGCCTACTGATACAGAAAAGGGTTCAGCAGTAGACCACATTATCAGGTGGGCCCAAGGCTGCCTACGTCAAAGTTTGGCACCTTCTACATTCCTGTTGTGACTACCAAGAGAATGAACATTGGTAAACTTCGACACCCTGCTAACCTAAACAATCTCATTCCTTTTCTCTCCAAATCAAAGTCACAATTAAAGCCTGTCAACAACACCATCAGGATGGGTCTGCTCGATGTTAGGTCTCTGATGAACAAATCATTTTTAGTCAATGATTTTATTACCACTTCCAAACTTGATTTTATGTTTTTAACTAAAACATGGCTGGAGCAAAATAACAGTGCAAGCATTCTGATCGAGACAGCACCCCCCGACCCCCCCCCCCCCCCCCCCCAACAACTATAACTTTATTGATGTATGTAGATCTGGGAAAAGGGGGGGAGGGGTTGCTGCTATATTTAAAAACATATTTCAGGGGAAACAGATGTCACTTGGTGATTTTACATCATTCGAATACCTGTGTGCTGTGTTGAAATGCTCTCCCAAAATTCTCCTGTTAATTATTTACAGGCCACCTAAATATTCAGCAAATTTTTTCGATGATTTTACTGAATTATTGTCTAGCATCTGCACTGACTTTGCCTAGTTATAACTGGTGACTTTAATTTTCCTATTGACGATCTGAATGACAAGGGTGCAAAGGAACTTTTTACTATTTAAGATACATTTGAACTGTCTCAACATGTGAAAGAGGCTACTCATTGTAAAGGACACACCCTGGACCAGATTATCACAAAAGGTCTCAATGTTTCTGATGTTCTTGTGACTGATCTTTCATTGTCTAATCACTTCTGTGTTTTCTTTAATATTTCTTTAATTCCAGAGACACATACAGAATCAAAGAATGTCAAAAAGCGCTACATCAATGAACATGCTAGTGTAAAAAAATGCCATCTCCTCGCTACCACCTCTAAACCCATGCCATGCTGATGATCTTGTAAACAACTTTAATTCCAAAATTGTGAATATCATAGATGTCATTGCACCTGTTACATTCAAAACGATTTCTGGTAAGCAAAAGGCACCCTGGAGAAAAGCTGCTTTTGTAACAGCCCAGAGAAGAGAGTGCAGGAAGGCTGAACGAATCTGACGAAACACAAAACTTTATATTCAGCATGAAATCTATAAAGAGAGCCTCCAGGCCTACAATTTAGTCTTAAAAAGTGCTAGAGAAACATTCTTCTCCAATATCATAAACAGCAACACTAATAAGGCCAAAACCCTATTTGCAACTGTCGACAGACTGACCAACCCCCCGACACAAATACCAGCCGAACTCCATTCCACACAGAAATGCAATGAGTTTGCATTCTTTTATACTGATAAAATTGAAGGTATCAGACGTGCCATCAATATCTCAAACAAAAAAGTTGGATCACCACCCCATTTAGGCCAAAATAACAAAGCAATGATGGCAAGCTTCAATGCCATAGACTCTAAAACTCTAATGGAAACAGTGACAGATCTAAAGCCATCCACCTGCTGTCTTGATGCTTTACCTACCAACTTCTTTAAGAATGTTTTTTTGTTTTTTTGACTGCCTATCAACAGACGTATTGCAAATAGTAAATAACTCTATTCAAACAGGCAATTTCCCAAAGGCCTTCAAAACAGCAGTCATTAAACCCCTTCTAAAAAAGCGGAGCCTAGATGCCTCTATTATCAACAACTACAGACCAATTTCAAATCTACCATTCATAAGTAAAATAATTGAGAAAGTTGTACTCCAACAACCAAATCACTTCTTGGCTTCTACTGGCTGCCACAACAACCTCCAGTCAGGATTTCGACCTTTTCATAGCACCGAGACGGCCCTTATTAAAGTTATAAATGACATCCGTCTTAACACAGACTCTGGCAAAACTTCAGTATTAATGCTATTGGACCTCAGTGCTGCATTTGACACTGTCGACCACTCAATACTTTTGGACAGGTTGGAAAACTAGGTGGGGCTCTCAGGCACAGTCTTAAACTGGTTCAAGTCATATCTACAAGATAGGAACTATTTTGTTTCCATTGGCGACTTTGTATCAGAACAAACGTATGGAGTCCCCCAAGGTTCAATCTTGGGGCCGACTTTATTTAACATCTATATACTCCCACTAGGACAAATCATGCAAAATAATAACATTGACCACCATCGCTATGCTGATGACACCCAAATCTATGTAGCGCTATCACCAAATGACTATCGCCCATAGATCTTCTGTGCCAGTGCATTGAGCAAGTCAAACACTGGATGTGCCAAAATTTCCTTCAACCAAATGAGGATAAAACTGAGATAATTGTTTTTGGTGCTAAGAAAGAAAGGTTTAAAGTCATCCAACAGCTTCAATCACTGTCCCCGAAAACCTCAAATAAAGCCAGAAATCTCGGGGTTCTTATGGATTCTGATTTACATTTCGACAGTCACATCAAATCAGGAACAAAATCGGCCTACTATCACCTCAAAAATGTAAAAAGACTTAGAGGGCTCATGTCAGCTCAAGACTTAGAAAAACTTGTCCATGCCTTTATTACCAGTAGGCTAGACTACTGGAATGGTCTCCTTGCAGGTCTTCCGAAAAAAAACTGTCAAGCAGCCACAGCTTGTTCAGAACGCTGCTGCTAGAGTTTTAACAAAGACCAAAAAATGTGAGCACATTACACTGGCTTCCTGTATGTCAGAGAATTGATTTCAAAATCCTCCTGCTCACATATAAATCACTACATGGTCTAGGGCCGAAATATATCACTGGTATGCTCCCACTACATAAGCCTTCTAGATCACTAAGATCCTATGAGGCCAATCTGTTAGTGGTTCGCAGAGTAAACTCAAGTCAAGGGAAAGCATCTTTCAGTCATTTTGCAACAAACAGCTGGAATAAACTTCCTGAAGATGTAAGACTTTCACCCACTCTGACCACTTTTAAAACTAGACTGAAAATTTTTATGTTCACCTTAGCTTTCTGCTAAATCTTTGCACTTTTAACGTCCACATTATTTTTATTATTGTCTATGTTTTTATTCTCTTTGTCTTTCTGTAATGCATTTCAATTCATGACATGTTGTGCTGTGAAGCACTTTGAGTCTGCCTTGTGTATGAAAAGTGCTATACAAATAAAGTTGCCTTGCCTTGCCTTGTTTCAAGAATAGTTCAACAAGTTGGAAAAAAGCTGTTTTGCTGTGAAAAGAGTGTGAAATAGCCTACATAGAGTCAGGGCATGGTTCATTTGCATAAAGGCTTGAATTGTGGTAAACAGCTAGCCTGGATCAGTTCCAAGTTTAAAAAATATACCTGCCAACACCTCTAAAACTATTGTTACTTGTTTGTTTTACATAAACAGAACTCTTAAATGGACTGAATGAATGAAGGAATGAATAGGTGTTATAAGATGACTTGTATGTTGGAGCTATTTCTTGCAGACAACAACCGTTTTCAGATCCGACTTAAATGTTAGCTGTAAGCTAGCTAGCAACGGACGCATCATTCTTATCTGTGGGTGTGTGCCTCTGTGATTGTGTTCAGCTCAGCCTGACTACACTTCAATTCTTCTGATATTTTGTTCCAGTCTCTCTCCCTTTCCATCTCTTTTTTTCTTTGTACATTTATATATATAGCAGATGCAGTTTCAGTTTGAAACTATAACAGTTTTACCCCCCACAAAGCTGCTGTTCAGGCTGTCTGAGACAAGGCAAGTCTCTGTAAGGTCCCCCCACTCTGCAGCTCTTCTTTTATCCATTTCTCTCTTTCCTTTTCTTCTCCTCTATCTTGGAGTGATATCAGAGCATTTCCACTTGCTTTCATGTTTCACACAGAAGGAGATGAAAGCTGCCAGTCTGTGATGCAACAAAGCTAACAGTCATGGTGGCAGGAAAGCTGCTTTAAAGAAAGAATTATGGATTAAGTGCGGTGACTTTCAGAATTAGGGGGAATGATCTTCCACCTCAAGAAAAATGGCATGAGTGTGTGTTCCGGTGGGCACTGGTGTGATGGTTAGAAAGACACTCCTGTTGAAATGTCTTTTAGCAGTACATTGAAGGACCTACTGATCACTGTAAAAGCAATTTGTTGCTGCAGATGTGTCCAGATTAGTTTATATTTTTAATATATAAATACAACACTTATATATTTTCGTACCCTATTGTGGATATTTCTTTAGGGAATATTTCATGTTCACCACAGTTCAGTGTTTAACACCACAGTTCCCTTCAGGCTTGTCAAAAACCTCAAGGACCTGAGACATCTCATTGTATTGCCCTTGCGTTACTGACAGGCAGACCCCAGACACCTCCTCCACCCCCACCTTTAACACCAGAGCACCCCAATGCATTTTGAGCTCCATGCTGTACTCCCTATACACACACGAATGCATAGCCACTTTCGACTCCAACACCATCGTCACAGATAGCAATGGAAAGGCCTAACTGAAAGAAGTAGAGGACTTGACCCATTGGTGTAAGGACAACAACCTGCCTGGTCAGATGCGTACATGAACTGATGAAGCCTCTTGGAAGAGAGGTGAAACGTCTTCCTAGACAAATAACCAAGTCCAGTTGCTTTTGACTGAAATTGCTTTGTGGGTATCCCTTAGTATGAAGATCGGAAGAAGGTAGAAGTAGCTAGCTTTGTCTCATCTAAAGTTCAAAAAGACACCACCCCAACACATATAAATCTCACTAATTAACATGTTTAATATCAGTTGTTTAACTGTTTTTTTATGACAATTTGTGGATAGAGGGTGAAGGTATACTTGCTTTTAATTTTTACATTACCAGATTTGCTTCTACCCACCATTGTATATAAGGCACTAGTACGATCAGAATGAAAAGCTGTTGTACTATAGAAGTCTGGAAGTTGGATAATCATTAAAAGTTGGGAGGTAGTTGCTGGTACTGTTGTTTGACAAGAAATACCAATGGTTGCCAGATCAGGTCTGTGATCACAGGTTATGGTGTTGGTACTCTACAGGTGTGATGGAACATAACTACCCCTAAAACAACAAGTTATAAAGTAATATATTTGTAGGTGCATTTTTTCAGTGGTCAAAGCCAGGCTAGCTGATTCCCATGTGTCCAGTCTGAATTAGGCCAACCATGTCCTGACTCAAGCTACGTACTTAACACAGAGACGCATGATTTATATAAATCTTTCCATCTAACTCAGAAAAAAGTGAATATGTGTCTTTCCCCAAATGTGGAACTACAACTTTAACTTTCCATTGGCCTCACCATGTTCTACTACTATTCTGCACACCTTTACTTAATTTAGATTTCTGGGGCTGTATTCCAATTCCATTGTTGATTTGTTAACTTAAGGGGTCATTTTTATCTCATTTTACATTCATTTCAAACCGGATGTGAAACATAAACATCATATAGTTCAACAGTTTTGAATCTATGAGAGTTTAAAGTTATGGATTTTTTTTTGACAAAACAACTCTTAAAAGACATGATAAAATATCATCTGAAAGGATGAATTTGCTACAGTAAATTTACAGTGGAGATCAAAATTAGAGAAACAAATTCTAAATACTGAAATACTGTTTTTTTAAATTGTTCAGACTGTGTATATACATGCCATGTTAGTAACAGAAAGAAAATAAAAACAATCACTGCCTGTGCAGATATGCACATACACAGATCATTTTCTGCACTGTATTCTACTACACCACTGGATAAAAGTGTCTACTCTCGTCGTGTTGTTGTGGCATCTGTACTACCACACGTCACATCCCCCTGAGAGCTACATCCAATCAGCAACCGGACTTCTCTCAGGGGAGAAAAATTGCCCTGCTCTCCAACAGGGGTGTTTCAGTGAAGGAGACCCCCCTTATTCCGGGTATTCGACCCTAATGGAAACGCACC
Source organism: Echiichthys vipera (assembly GCF_963691815.1). Lineage (NCBI taxonomy): Eukaryota > Metazoa > Chordata > Actinopteri > Perciformes > Trachinidae > Echiichthys > Echiichthys vipera. The sequence goes on along the minus strand of NC_139843.1, from coordinate 27,391,397 downwards.
ATTTGACACACTTTCTGCAGGTTGCAGCAAGTGAAGTTCCACCCAGTATAGTCAGGTTTGAAAAACGATGAAGTAATGCTTGTAGTTTTACCAGAGCCCGTCTCTCTAACATTTCCTGCTTTAAATGACGCAAAACTGACGATGTTTTTTGTCATTTAAAGCAGGAAGTATTAGATGTTGATACAGTTCTCTCCCATCTCAGGGGGACAAGGGGAAGGATGCAGGACCATTCGAAAATATGACTGGGTTTCTAAGGATTCAAAGCTAAATTCAAATGGCTAAAGTATTCCTTTAAGTCTTTAAATTGTCTAAACTTTGCAATAGCTTTATCAGAGTGTATTTGCTGTAACCACAATCTTTCTTGTTGTTGCCATTAACCCTGTCTACACTGGATGTTTTCATTCCAAATTGAATTCCAACATGAATCCTGCTATCCCTCCCAACAACCCACGTCTGACACGGTCACAATAAAAAGAAAAAACAAGTAACCGAATAAGATAAAGTTAAAAAAAAAAAAAAAAAAAGGAAAAGAAAGAGAAAAACACACTAAAACTAATAGCAAAAATAATTAACGTAATTCAAGAGAGAGAAAGTGTCAAGACTCGGTTCTGTCAGTATCCTCCTCTACGTCGGATTTGGATCGAGACCCGAGAAACTGCTAACCTTCAGGAGCCTCGCCATAAAGATTGACAACCGTCTTCCCTCACTAGTTCCCTTGTGTCTACTCCCTATGTACCTGTGAGCAACCGAGTTCCCCTGTCCTCTGCTCCAGTCCAGGGGGAACCCATGCAGCTAGGTCGTAGCCATTTGACTCCCGCTGAACGTGAGCGCCGCTTTAGAGGTAGATTGTGTATTTACTGTGGCGCTCCCAATCATCAGTTAGCCAACTCTCCTACGGTTAAACTGTCAGAATCACCAGTCGCAGACGGGGTTCTGGTGAGTCGTTAAGTTGTCCCTAATATTCCCCGTCAACATATTAACCTGGACGTAGTATTGAGTTGTGAGGGCAGGGAATTTTCCTTTCAAGCATTAATTGACTCCGGGGCTGACACTAATATTATTGACTCAGAATTTCTATTCCTGTTAACCAGCTCGAGACTCCATTAATGGCAAATAGCCACAGTGGTAGCGAGCTCGCTCAGATCTCCGAGACTTTACCTGTGATCATGTCTCTTGCTGGAAATCACTCAGAGTCTATTGCTTTCCACGTTATGCCTTCCAATAATGCTCCCGTGGTTCTTGGTTTTCCCCGGCGTATCACTCACAACCCGGTTGTTGACTGGTTAACTGGTAGGGTTATGAGTTCTAGTTTTCTAGTTAAAGACGTTCTTCGTGATATGCTTAACCGCTCTGTCTATGTGTACCTGGATGACATCCTGATCTTTTCCAAGAACTTGAACGAACATGTGGTGCATGTTCGGCAGGTTCTCCAGCGTCTCCAGGAAAATTGCTTTGTTAAGGCAGAGAAATGCGAGTTTCACGTCTCCTCCGTGACATTTTTGGGTTATATCGTGGAGAGTGGACAGGTTAGGGCAGATCCTACGAAGGTCACTGCCGTGACCGAATGGTTGATGGTCAACCTGGTCATCGGTGAAACTATGACCAGGTTGACTGTTCTCCTGCCGCCAACAATGCTTTTCTGACTCTGAAAAAGCGTTTCTCGTCCGCTCCCGTGTTAGTCCAACCTGTTACTGCCCTTCAGTTCATTGTCGAGGTGGATGCCTCGGATCTGGGAGTAGTGGCATTTTATTTAACTTTACTCTAATTTACATTCCTGGCAGTAAGAACATCAAGCCGGATGCGCTTTCTCTGCAGTTTGGACCAGCCGAGGAGGAAGAGACTGGTGTAGATCACATCGTTCCTGCATCTTGTGTGATGGCAGCATTAACCTGGGAGATCGAGTCAATTGTCAGACAGGCTCAACGTGCTAACCCCGTTTGCTCCCAGGTGCTCCAGTGGGGTCACTCTTCTCGTCTCTCCTGTTATCCGGGAATCACCAGGACCTTATCTCTTCTTCGTCGTCACTTCTGGTGGAAGACCATGGGTACTGATACCCAGGAGTTTGTCCTGGTCTGCACCGTCTGCGCCCTCCAGCAGGTCTTCTCCGTCCTCTCCCGATATCCGGTCGACCATGGTCCCATATCGCCTTGGATTTTGTTATTGGACTTCCCGTGTCTCAAGGTAACGACACTATTGTCACTATTGTTGACCATTATTCTAAAATGGTGCACTTTGTTCCACTACCTAAGTTGCCGTCTGCCATGGAGACGGCGCAAATCCTGGTGGACCACGTCTTTCGCCTCCACCGAATACCAGCGGATATTGTTTCAGACCGTGGTCCCCAATTCACTCCCGTGTCTGGAAGGCCTTCTGCCAGGCCTTGGGAGCAAAGGTCAGTTTATCGTCAGGGTTCCATTCCCAGTCTAACGGACAAACAGAGAGAGCTAATCAGGACCTGGAAACCGCTCTTCGCTGCATCTGTGCCTGCAATCCCTCGTCGTGGTCATCGCAACTGTCCTGGGTGGAATACTCCCACAACTCCTTGACCTGCACCGCTACAGGTATGTCCCCCTTCGAGGCTTCTTGGGCTACTTACCCCTCTCTTTCCTGCCCAGGAAGCTGAGATTGCTGTTCCGTCCGTCCAACACCATCTCCGGAGAGTACGTCGGATTTGGAGAGGGGCCTTGCTTCGGACGGCGGAGCAGAAGCGCAGGATGGCGGATCGCCATCGCATCCCTGCGCCTAAGTACAGACCTGGACAGAAGGTCTGGTTAAATTCCCACGACATTCCCCTGTATGTCGCATCTAAGAAGCTTGCACCTCGCTTTATTGGCCCCTTCGAGATAGAGGCCATTAAACCCCAGTGCTGTCCGCCTGAAGCTCCCTGCGTCTCTCAAGATCCACCCAACCGTTCTTGTTTCTCAGTTGAAACCAGTCGCCACCAGCACGTTGTGCCCACCTGCCGTCGCCAGAGGAGAGGAGTTGGGTTTCAAGATCCCTTATCCTGGATCCATCCCTGATCCGGGCCTTCTACCGGGCTCACCCAGGAAGTCCCGGTGGAGCACCTGGAGGCACTCGTTGAGGGGGGGGGGCGTATAGTCAAGACTCGGTTCTGTCAGTATCCTCCTCTCTTCCTTTTTGTGTGAGTTTGTCTCCCTCTGTCTGTGTTTCCCTGCATGTGTTTCCCTCTTGTTTTTTGTCGTCTAGGTCCGGTAGGCGTGTTTCCCCCGAGCTGCAGCCTGTTAGGCTAATCACCTGGTGACTACTTATACCCCGAGCTGACAGGCATGCAGCACCGGTTGTATTCCTTCATTGGTAAACTATTCCCCCCGGATTGGCATTCCTTTCTCGTTTGTGGTTTTCACGCTCCCTGTCAATAAGTATATTTAATCGTTGTTTGTATTTTGTTTCTCCGTAGTTTCCCGTGCTCCTGTTTCCTCGTCTGTCTCCCTGATTGTCCGTCGTCTCCTCGTTCCTGTTTTCCCTGAAGTGTTTTACGTTTTGTTTGTAGTTTATATTAAATGTTTGTTTTGTACTTTTATCCCGTGTCCGTGTCTGCATTGGGTCCAGTCTTTTTGTGTTATCTCTGTACCGTTCATGACAGAAAGACAGCAAAAATTAAATAAATATGGGGGGGGGGGTCTCTCTCCTCCCAGCACTAAGAAGTGTCCTCATCATCAACAGGGATAACAGTGATTCTATTGCTTATAAAAGCTAGCAGTGGGCCCCAGGTTTTATGGAATGCCCTGCTGGGTCCCACGCCTGAGAGGGAAACATACAGAAGCTTAACCCAAGAAATAAAATAAGAATCAAGCCAAATTTCTCTAAAATATAAAATAGGAAGCCCCACTCTACCTGGTTAAAGGTTTTCTCCGCATCTAGCGCCACCACAACCTCAGGAGTGTCCGATCAATGTGAGAATATAATGTTGAGCAGCCTTCAGGTGATGTCTTCCTAATATGAAGCCTGTCTGGTCTTGTGAAATTATCGATGACATCACACTTTGGAGGCGGCGGGTGAGGACCTTAGCAAGAATCTTACAATCTATGTTTAAAAGTGAGACCGGTCTGTAGCTGCCACATGAAGTAGGATCCCTGTCTTTCTTCAGTAGCAATGAAATAGATGCCTCATACAAGGTTGCTGGCAGTCTGCCTCCACTAAAGGAGTTGTTAAACATTCTCACAAGGATGGGAGCTAATAGTGTTGAGTACTCCTTAAAGAACTCGACTGTAAAACCGTCGGGACCAGGAGATTTCCCGTTACTCAGAGTCTTGATTGCCTCATTCACCTCCAACAGAGCGATGGGTCTACCGAGCTCTCTAGGAATGTTTATATCAATCTGAGGGTAAGTTAAGCAATTTGGGCTGCATTCAGAAGTATATAATGCGGTGTAAAAATCAAAAAAAGACTTGTTGATAAAAACTGGGTCAGAAGTGTGGCTACCGTCTGGTGATTGAATTTTAGAGATTAGTCTGCTGCGCCAGGAGTCTCCCTGCCTTACCTCCCTGCTCAAAAAAGTTTTGTTTTTATTGTCTCTCCACTAGGCGTGTCATTAAGAGGCCGTGTTTCGAATGTAGTAGTAGCTGTGTCTTATATAGAGGGGGGGATGGAGAGATGGAGTAAGTCCCATCGAGTTTTAATAGTTCCTCCGCAATTTCCACAAGCCTAGCCCGTTCCGCCCTTCTCATTTGAGAAATATAGGATATCACTTGTCCTCGAACAGTAGCTTTAACTGCTTCCCATAGAGTGCCGCTGCTGACATCAGGGGTGTCATTAAACTCTATGTAAGAGCGGATTTCAGTCGCAACAAAATCTTTAAACTTACTATCCGATAATAAGTGTGAGCTGAACCTCCACGGTGAACGTGGAATTGTATCTCGTGGAAAACTAATGACAACTGTGGTAGAAGCGTGGTCAGAAGTGACTATTGGGTAATATTCACATGCATGGGAAAAAAAGGAGAAAGCTTTCCAACCTCCAGGGATCAGAAATTTCCAACTGTGATGCATATGTGTTTACTGTGTGTGCTGATTTGCATAGCTTAACCTGTGTAGGAGAAGATCTGTCAACAGTCACATCGAGCACCAGGTTGAAGTCTCCGCCTATGATAATACGATGACTGTCAGCGTTTGGAATTTTGGAGAATAGCCTTGTGAAAAACTGTTCATCGTCCCAGGTGGGCGCATAAACCCAAACTAAGACCACTGGTGTGTTCTGGAGTGTTCCCGAAACTATGACATAGCGGCCATCAGTATCTAGGATTACATTTGTTGGCCCAAACAGGACCCTTTTATGAATGATGATAGCTGCTCCTCTAACTCTATCTGGAAATTTGGAGTGGAATAAGTGGCTCATCCACGGCCTCTTATTACGTGAGGTGTCGGCTGTTTTGAGATGTGTTTCCTGCAGAAACATCACATCCCCCTGAAGTTGCTGCAACTGTGTCAGGACCTTACCTATTTTGATCGCTTTGTTCATTTCCTTAGTTTTCCAGGAAATCAGAGGCACCCCAGTACCTGTCTTTACAGCATTAGCCATAGGAACAATAATAATAATAAATGATAATTCATTTATTTTGTATAGCGCTTTTCAGAAACCCAAAGTCGCTTACAGAGCAGGACAGGTAATACACAGACACACATGCAACAGGTGGCAAACAACAGAAGACAAGGATGACAGGGAAACAAGGCGAAGGGGGCAAGGGGTAATGGTGATACAGACAAACAGGCAGAAACAGGTAGAAACAGGTACAACAATAGAGGTGGGGGGATGGATTGAAGAGGAGGAGGACCCCCCCCCCCCACCCAAGGAGGGTGGGGGGGGGGGGGTCAGGGGGAGAGGCCAGGAATGAATGTAGTTATGGGAAGGGGAGGTTGTAGGCTTGTGAGAAAAGGAAGGTTTTTAGACGGGATTTAAATGTTGCGAGTGATGGAGAGTCGCGGATGGGCTGGGGGAGAGAGTTCCAGAGTCGGGGTGCAGTTCTAGAGAAGGCTCTGTGTCCGAAGGTTTTGAGTTTTGAAGGTGGCATGGTCAGAGTTAGGGAGGAGGAGGATCGGAGGGCTCGGGAGGGGCGGTGGGGGGTAAGGAGGTCAGAGAGGTAGGGTGGTGTCAGATGGTGGAGAGCTTTGAAGGTTAGGAGGAGTATTTTGAAGTCGATGCGTTGTTTGATTGGGAGCCAGTGGAGGGTGTAGAGAATGGGGGTGATGTGTTCACAGGAGCGGGTGTGAGTGAGGAGGCGAGCAGCAGAGTTCTGGACCATTTGGAGTCTATGGAGGGAATGGGAGGTGATGCCAGTGAGGAGGGAATTGCAGTAGTCAAGACGTGAGGAGATGAAGGCGTGGATGAGGGATTCAGCGGCAGGGGGGGAGAGGCAGTGTCCGATTTTGGCGATGCGGCCGAGGTGGAAGTAGGAGGTCTTGACAATGGAGCGGACGTGGGGATCAAAGGAGAGCGTGGGGTCCAGGATAACACCAAGGTTGCGTGCAAGGGGAGAGGGAGAAATGATTGAGCTGTCAATGGTAAGTGAGATGGGTCCGGTTTTGTTTAAAGTGGATTTGGTGCCAATGAGGAGGAGTTCTGTTTCGTCACTGTTGAGTTTGAGGAAGTTCTGGGACAGCCATGTTTTTATTGCAGAAATGCAGGTTTCAATGTGGTTGAGTGGAAGATTTTGGGTGGGTTTGGTGCGGATGTAGATCTGGGTGTCGTCAGCATAGCAGTGGAATTCGAGGTTGAGTGAGCGGATGAGGTGACCAAGGGGGAATAGGTAGCAGATGAAGAGAAGGGGGCCAAGGACTGAGCCCTGAGGGACCCCTGCGAAACAGGAGAGAGGGTGGATGTGTGGCCGGAGAGGGAGACGAACTGTTGCCTGTCGGTGAGGTAGGAGGTGAGCCAGTCGAGGGCAGTGCCCTCAACACCCTGCTGGCGCAGCCTTTCGAGGAGGATGGAATGATTGATAGTATCGAAGGCTGCGCTGAGGTCGAGTAGTGGCAGGATGTTGAGGGCATCGGAGTCTGCAGAGGTGAGGAGGTCATTGACAACTTTGACAAGGGCAGTTTCGGTGCTGTGAAGTGGGCGGAAACCGGATTGGAGGGGTTCATAGAGGTTGTTTGACTGGAGGTGGGTGTGAAGTTGGGCGGCGACAATGCGTTCCAGAGTTTTGGAGAGGAACGGCAGGTTGGAGATAGGACGGTAGTTGGAGAGGTTAGCTGGATCAAGGGTGGGCTTTTTAAGGATGGGGGTGATGGAGGCAAGTTTGTAGGTGGAGGGAACGAGACCAAGGGACAGAGATTGGTTGAAGAGGGTGGTGAGGTGGGGGATGAGAACGGGGAGGCAGGCCTTGGTTAGAGCTGTTGGTAGGGGGTCGAGGGAGCAGGTGGTTGTTTTGGACGCAGAGATGATGTCAAAGATGTAGGAGGGGTAGATGGGGGAGAAGGCAGTGAGAGAAGGGGGGGGCGGGTGGTCAGGGAGGGGGGAGGGGACTGGGATGGTGTTGGTGGAGGAGTTGCCAACAGTGGCAGTCAGGGAGCTGTTGATTTGGGAGATTTTATTGTTAAAGGCGAGGAGGAAAGAGTTGCAGATGTCGGGTGACGAGGGAGGGTTATGGTCTGGCGGCCGGAGCAGTTTGTTGACGGTGGAGAACAGGATGCGGGGGTTCCTGTTAGTGCTGTTGATGAGGGTGGAGAAGTGGGCTGATTTGGCAGCTTGGAGAGCATCACGGTAGGAGGAGATGTGGTGTTTGTAGGCTTCAGCGTGAACGGTGAGGTGGGTTCGTTTGAGGAGTCGTTCGATTTGTCGGCCGGTCTGTTTCATGGTGCAGAGTTCGGGGGTGTACCAGGGGGCAGAGTGGGTGAATGAGACAGAGGACGTTTTCCAGGGGGCAAGGGAGTCAAGTGAGTCAGAAATGATGGAGTTGAGCATGGTGGCGTAGTCATATGAGCTGGGAGAGGGAGAGTGGATTGACTGATTTGATGTTACGGTAGGAGATGGCACGCTTTTTGGGATTGTGGGGGGAGGGTAGAGGGGCGGAGAAGATGATGCATAGGTGATCAGAGAGGGGAAAGGGGAGGGGATGTGGGTTAGAGACGGGGAGGGAGGCAGAGCAGACGATGTCGAGGATGTGGCCTTTGGTATGGGTGGGGAAGTCAATATGTTGGGTTAGGTGGAAACAGTCAAGAAGAGAGAGGAAGTCAGATGTCAGTGGGGCGTTGGGCTGATCGATGTGGATGTTCAGGTCACCGGTAAGTAGGAGGCGGGGAGAGAGGGAGGACGCAATAGTGAGGAGGTCGGACAGATCAGAGAGAAAAGATGGGTGTGGCTTCGGGGGACGGTAGATTAGAACAGCAGTGATAGAGTTGGGAAGGGAGAAGGCAAGGTGTTCGAAGGATGAGATAGATAGGAGGTTGAGATTGAGTTCAGTGATGGTCAGGGATTGTTTATGGAGAACGGCAACGCCTCCCCCTCTGCCGGAAAGGCGGGGTTTGGCGATGTAGCTGTAGTTGGGAGGAGTGGCTTGGTTGAGAGCGTAGTAGTCCAGCGGCTGTTGCCAGGTTTCACAGAGGAGGAGTAGATCGAGGTTATTGTCCAGTAACAGTTCAGATATAACAGGTGATTTGTTGGAGAGGGAGCGACAGTTCAGTAGCGCAAGGGAGCTGGATGGAGGAGCGGGGGAGGGGGAGCGGAGGTTGTTGAGGTTGGCAGTTCGGGAAGTGGGAGCGGGGGGGGGGGGCGAGAGTTAGTCCAGAATGAGGGGATAGGTGAGCCAGCGGGGAGGTGCTGGTTGCGGGGGGGGCCAGGGCCTCGGTGGATGAAGCGGCGATTTCGATGGATCCCAGCTTTGCTGGCTGCGGTGGCAGCAGCAGCAGGAAGGCGATGGTTGTTGTTGAGGCTGTGTAGATCGGCAGCAGTGTAGGTGAGAGGGGGAGGAGTTGGTGGAGTGGAGGAAAGGGTCGAGAGAGTATGAAGTAGCAGAAGTGAAGATCCAGGGTGTAGATGGGTCAGTATTGTTGAAAGGAGGCGAGGTAGGATGTTGGCAGTGGCTAGCATCTGGGTAGCTAGAAGCTGGTAGGCAGTGAGTTGTGTGGGCGCAGCAGTGAACCAGGGGTTGAAGTCGGTAGAATGGGTGGTGTTGGTTGGCCCGGACCGTTCCCGGGCGGTAGGCAGAGCCCACATTGCCGTGTCAGCAGTCAGCCAGGCGAGCTGATGGAGAATGGGGATTCCCCCCAGGTACGCCTGCTTGGTGGTGATTAGCTAGGCACACAGCTAGGCTACCGCTGACGAGCAGGAAGGGACTGGGGGTTCCCCCCCTGAACGCCGGCAAGATAGCTACACAGCTGAGCTAATGTTTTTAGCGGGGCACTCAGCTAGGCTGCGTCTGACGGACTGGCAGGGAGTGTGGCTAATGTTATTAGCAGCAGACGTAGCGGGACGGTCGCAGGTTGCCACAATCACCACCACAAACACACGACTTACTCACCCAGGTCCAGAGCAGGCGGTCCACACAAACAGAGAGACACAGGCAGACGAGGTGAAGGCGACACAGATAGATCCAGAGGCGGAGCTAGCTAGCCGGCTAACACAGCTGATAGTCCGGGAGCGTAGGAGCGGGTGAAGGAAACGAGCGGAGCCCAGGTCCAGGGTGAGCGAGCGAGCCGCACACTTGGAGACACGGGGAGATCCAGTGGAGGAGAAGCGGATAAGTCCAGTGGTGGAGGACGTTTAGCCGGCTGGCAGTTAGCTAGCTGGCTAACACAGCTGGTAGTCCGGGAGTGGGGGGAAGAAAGCAGAACTGCGGGGAGGCGAGATGAGGTGAGAGACGCGGCAATTGGACAGCTAAACTGACACTGAGACGAGGGGATAAAAGTAAAACAAAGAAAGAAGAGACAGATAGACACGAAAAACGTTGGACGGAGACAGGGATAGAAGCGGCAGTCAACAAGCCAGACGCCAGCAGTGCTCTAACCCGGACGAAACATCTTGCGATGTAATAAGTTAACTTATTAATAAGTTAGAATGACACAGCATGACCTTAAAGTAATCTGTAGTAGTGAAGGAAGAGAGTAAGGTGGAAGGGTAAAAAAAAAACAAAAAAACAGTAAAAACAGTAAAAACAGTAAAAACAGTAACAGCGTGACCAATCTGAGGGCTACTCCCATAAAAAAACACATTCTGAGCTCTCCAGCTCGAACTAACCACTAAACTGAACTTTTGGGGTCTCCTCCCTAAATAAACAGTGTTTGACCCCTTAAAGTCACATGAGAATAATAGTATTAATAATTATGCCGGAACAGACATTAAATAAGTCAGCAGACGGTGCCAAGATGCCATGGGGCAGACAGGCCATGAGGGTATTTTTCTACCTCAGCTCAGATGAATAGAATGCATTTATGAAACCCTCCACCCTGCGTTAGAATGTACGCTGTATCGATACAGGTCACCTCTGCACATCAGACTATAAAAAGTGTCAGGCCTCAGTAAAGCCCTTTGACCAAACAGAGACAAGAATACTTCAGATAACACTGTGGCGGTGGGTGATAAAAAGTTTAAATAAAATAAAATAAAGCTGTGAAAGAAATATATAATAACGAACTGAAATCCACATGCAGACAAGCTTCCAGTGCTTGGAACGAAGGCCGACCAAAGACAAACTGAGTTCACATAACAGTGTGAGCAGGCACAAAAACAGGATGAAGAAACAGGAATTTAAAAAGCATCAGAAAACACCAGACCTTGAGTCAACATGTCCACAGTGCGTTAAAATTACCACTTAGGGATTTCTGCTCAAAACTTCAACAGATAAATAAACTCCGGTCAGTCCGGGGCAGTTATAGCACAGTGACACAGTCAGCACCACACCAACTCATGGTTATCCAGACAACATGACAGCGGCTCGAGCGTTGAAATGGAGGCTTTGAACTCGACAGCGAGCGACTTGATCCCGGAGAGGGCTGCATGGTGATGCTCCAAGAGGTTAGTAATGGCCACCATGCTAATCTCGCCACCTGCCTCCTTTGCGGGGCTAGCTTTCGCCCCCTGGTCTTTTACAGTCTGTCCGGTCGAATGTGTCGGCATATTTAAGTGGTGTATCGGTTAAACGAGACAAATGTTATATTATACAAATATTGCTGTGACTTTTGGGGTCCTGAAACGTAAAAATTATCAAAAGTTGCAGGAGCAAGACTCGACCCGTGTCTACTGCATCTCAGCCAAACCGGAAGTCTCCACTGGATGTTTTTAAGCCAAATTTTTACATGTGTCTAAATTTAAGGCCACATAACAGTTTGTGTTTTACAAATAACCATGACCTGAAGCTTTTTTTTTGGTCTCAAGTCTATTTTCCTCTGTTTAGCACATGTAACTACAAGGATTATATCATAGGTGTAGAAGTGAGGCGATATAACTAATTGTAATTTCCTGTATCTGTGTCACGTGTCTTACATGGCACCATCTCTTTAGGAGACTAGCAGCAGGTCCTGAGTGTATTGATTCCATGGGGAGAAGTACAGATTATGTTTCCATTGAACCATAGGCACTGAATTAAATATTGGACCTATTTTTCATATCAACTAACGCCTCAGAAAACAAATTTTTTGTTCTAAATATGTCTGTTGGCTGTGTAAATATCTAATCTTAGCAAAAGGAAATCTAAATAAATTATGCAAATATAACTTTTCATCCATCCATTCACTATACTTTCAAAGAAAAGCTGTGCCCACTTAGGAGACAGGAAGCGTAAACCATTTCATTCCACTGGTACAGCTTGAAAGTAAATGAAAAACTCTAGCGCAGAGAATCTTTGATGATAGATTAGGGTGTTAGTGGCACATAAATTGATGATGGACTGAAGCGGCTATTACCATGCTGATGTTGTGCAGCTTTTGTTATACAGTCTGTTTAGAGGCTTGAGTTTTTTTTACCGCGGCATAAAATTACATTTCTATCTCGATGTTTCCATTTCATTTGTCATTCCTTTCTTCTTAGCTTATATTCATATGTTATTGATATCTCACTGACTAAATCACAATCCCGCTGAAAACCATGTACATTTCCTGAAAATAATGAAAGTAAAGGTCTTTGGGGTCAGCATACTTTGTGAGAGTTCAGACAAGGCTTCAGTATGAATGTCACCTCCTTTGTTGTGTTTTGTGCAGTTTAAAAAGTGTGTTAATTGATGGTTACAGGTGCTTATATGCTCCTCAAACCAATTCAGAAGGTCTCTTGTACCCACAGATAACAAGAAACAGATGACAAGTGATGGTTGCTAACTCTGTGTGATATTGGTGCATTTTTGCTAAATTCTTGAAGGTTTTGTTTCATACACATTCTTAAGCACTTGTAAGGTCTCATTTCATTTGTATGGAGAATCACATATTATTTGTTCTATACACCACTTAGTTGGGCGGACACCAACCAATCCTACAAAATTCTGCCTTAAATAAAGAGATTTATTTATAAGCAGTATTTAACTCAATTCAATTTCAATTCAATTTTATTTACAGTGCCACATCACAACAAAGGATATCCCAAGACACTTTACATAGGGAGTAGGGAAAGACCACACTCTATGACTTATTTATTATTGACAAAGACCACACAATTCTCCCATGAGCAGCAACAGGTCGCAAAAGTAGTAATAATAATTATATACAGTATTAATCCAGCAATCTTGTTCACATAGTGGTGAAGAAAACCTTCCCTTTAACAGTAAGGAGATGATGTGTGTGTGTGTGTGTGTGTGTGTGTGTGTGTGTGTGTGTGTGTGTGTGTGTGTGTGTGTGTGTGTGTGTGTGTGTGTGTGTGTGTGTGTGTGTGTGTGTGTGTGTGTGTGAGAGAGAGAGAGAGAGAGAGGGGGTGGGGGGGCAGACAGATGGACAGACAGATGCAAGCAACCACAAAAGTAACAGCAACTATAATAATATCTATAGTATTGTATTATGTTGAGGAAGATATACATTTACCAAGGTCATGGATGAACACTTCAAATCAAATGTCATGTTTTGTGGAGCTGTGGTTTGGAATGAACATATTCATCATCATACTGAGTGGCTGATGATAGATGGGATATTAAATATAATATAATAAATATGAGGCTTTAAAAGCCTTTCAGTGCTCCATAAATGGACATTGGAAGTCAACAGTGTATTTGTTGGGGCAGCCACTGCTCTTTGTTGATCTGTCCCTTGAAGATGTGTCAGATTTAAATTGAAACCATATTAGGTTTCTCACTTTGACAGTTGCACACTCATCGCTGGCACACACACACACACACACACACACACACACACACACACACACACACACACACACACACACACACACACACACACACACACACACACACACACATATATTTGTATTCAAACACCCCAGCTGCTGTACTCCCACACAGGGAAAGTATGTGGGTTACAAAACCAAACTGCATCCAGTGTGTGTGTGTGTGTGTGGGGAGGGGGGGGGGGGGATCATTTTGTATTCTCTCATATTAAACCCATGACAGTGGTAAAACCTGAGTGGGGGTGCTTGAAAGTGAACTCGATTTTATTTTGAGGAGGATAACCCTGATGCTGTATTGTTAGGAGGTATATCTCCCCTGGGTCCACAACTTAAAATTCCAGACCAAAGAGCTGTTCCATTTGATTAGAACCAGCAGGATGTTGAATTCCAACTTTCTGAAATTATAGGAATGCACCATAGACTCTGTTTTGTACTGAATGCCAGATAGGCAATAAAGACTAGAGATTGTAAATTAATGATTTTGTGATTGAAACATGATCCAAATTGATTTCTGGTGACCATTAGATCAAAACAAAGATATGTGGTCTTGAATCAGCAGGACAATGAAGGAATAGATTTGATTTAATCTTTGGCCACACAAATTATCAGTGTCTATAGTAATATTCTATCAGTAATATAGTATATAGTAATAGAGTATCAGTGCAGTCTGTCTATCAGTGACCACTGACGACCACAGGAATACTATCAGTCACAGTACAGTAAGTATGTTTTGGGGACAGTACAGGGATTTCCCCAGGGTTGTTTCTGCAGTAGGTTACATTAACTTTTATTTGTTGAGGTCCAATGTAAGTGATAACTATAGATGATTATCAGCTCAGACTCAAAAGGTTGAAAACTAATGAGGAGAAGGTATTCTTTTATGTTGAGATCCATTACCTTTAGGAGTTGGTCCAGACTGAACTATATCAAGAACTATTGGATGGGTGTCAATGAATTGTTGTACAGACATTCATGGTCTCAATGGAATGAATCCTACCAATTTTAGTGATCTTATGACTTTCCCTCTAGTGCCATGAGGTTGCTGACTATCTAATGGATTGCCATGGAATTTTGTGAACACATTCATGATTCAATCTGTTCGCATTCTAAGCTGTGATTTGCATTTTGCGCTAACTAGCAAATGTCAACATACCTAACACAAAACTAAGGTGGTTACAGTTTTTTACGATCGAATAAACACAATTTTGATTGTTTTGTTTTGTGTAGCAAAACCCAACACACGAATAGCACAACCACATACCCAATTAGCAAAACACCTTAACTCCTTTGCAAAATGAACCACTCTTGTAAAAACTATACACTAACTTATCAAAACCATATTTTTTTACCATATGAAACACAGACGTTGCATATGACTTAACTCTGTTTGCACCAGTTACACTCTGCTGTTGAAAACCTTAAACACTTTCGGCTAATTCTGCTTCTAAGTGCATAGAGTAGTATGGGTGAAGCACACAGTGAATTTGCAAAACATCGCTCGGATTTGCACAACTGTAAACACAATGTCGGCTCACACTTTTTGCAAAACAATACACACAGTGAACACTTGTATGCATTACTGTAGACACCACACAGGACACAAGACTAATGCTGTTGACAATGTTATTTATTTTTTTCCATATACTCAAGCCAACATGACGAAAAAAAAAAACATTTCCCAGTTTTCATGAACATAACATTTTATCCTGTACAAAAAAAGAACCCCCCAAAAAAGGAAACACAGCACATAAATTGCTACTGTTCGTCTCTTCTCCTAGCTGGATCTGGCCAGAGAATTTCATCCACATCACAGGTGATATCCTCATTTGCAAGACAGCGGGGAAAGAATCGCCGTGCATGCCGTATCCACCCCTGTATGGCTGTGGCCTCAATCTGGTCACAGGCCTCCTCCATGGCCTGAATGAGGGCTACCCGAGCCAGGGGGTGCAGATCGTAAACCTTCCACCGCCATGCCGAGAAAAATTCTTCAATTGGGTTAAGAAATGGAGAATATGGTGGCAGGAAAAGGACTGTGAAATGTGGGTGCTGCCAGAGCAGAGCGGTGGAAGGAAACATTGTCCCAGGTGACAATGTATTGGATCTGCATGTTATTTATGATTGTGAGGTTGTATACTCTGTCCAAAAATGTAAGGATGTGAGGTGTTTTATACGGACCCATGTTGGCATGGCGGTGGAGGACCCCATTCTGGGTGATTGCCGTGCAAAGGGTGATGTTACCCCCACGTTGCCCCGGGACACTAATAATTGCCCTCTGGCCAATTACATTTTTTCCCCTCCTTCTGACCTTTGAGAGGTTGAACCCCGCCTCGTCTATGTAGATGAACTCATGCTGAATAGCCTCAGCATCCATTTGTAAAACTCTCTAAAATACAGTGAAAGACAAGATTGTGTAGTCCAGCATAGATTTAGTGTACAGTACATTTACATGTAAAAAAGGTTATGTGTGCAGTATGCAACATCAGAGTGCTAAAGTGAACAATACATACCTCCACATACTCATGCCGCAGCTGTTTGACCCTCTCTGAGTTCCTCTCAAAAGGCACTCGGTACAACTGTTTCATTTGTACCTGATGTGCCTTCAGGATACGAGCTATGGTGGACAGAGAGACCTGATTCACATTATGAAAGATGATTTGGTCTTCAATAATTTTGGCCTGGATTTCACGAAGCCTGATGGCATTATTTGCCAAAACCATATTCACAATCTCCCTCTCCTGCAGGGGTGTGAAAACGGGAGCCCTTCCTCCTCGTTGTACTCGGCCCTCAATCCTATGTAGAACAAAATACATGTAACCTACTGTAAAATGTCACAGGAAGGGGTATCAAAAGTGCTGATATGGGGTGCATACAGTAAGAAGCTGTAAACAGGTAATTTTTTTTTACCTGTTTTCCAGTCTGAATGCCCTTATGACAGATGCCACGGTGAATCTGCTGATATTTGGCTGGACTCTCAGTCCAGCCTCCCTCAGCGTCAATCCATGGTTCACAACATGGTCCACAAGAGTTGCGCGAATTTCATTGCTTAAAGTTGGACCTCTTCTCCTTTGAGCTTCACCTACTCCTGCTTGAGGTCTTCCTCTTCCTCTTCCTCTTCCTCGGCCACGGCCTCTGGCACGGCCTCTGCCTCCTTCTTCTCCTCCTCCTTCTCCGATTCCCCCTCTCATCCTCACTCTTCCTCTTCCTCTTCCTTCCATTTTGGTTAAGCTTGGTGAACTCACCTGCTGCATTTTTATAGTGCTTAAACCTGATTGGTGTGTCTACAATTAAGCAATCTTGTGTTTGCACACCTGATGGCAGTGTTCAATCAACTGGCTCATAGGTGTGGTAATTTGACAGTCAGTGCTTTAGAATTGCAAGGAAGTGACATCTTGATATACTTCTGTGTCTAATGCATAGACGTGTGTGTTAGTGTTTCAAATCACAGTGTGTATTGTTTTGCACAAAGTGTGAACGGACTCATTGTGCTTACAGTGGTGCAAATCTGGGGCCAAGTTTTGCTCCTTGAGTGTAAGGTTTTGATAATTGGGCAACACTTTAGATTTTAGTGTTTATTCAATCGAAAAAAACTGTAACATTGTACACTGTAAACATTTCACTCTAAGTCCAACATCCTCACAGAGATGATCTGATCACAAGCGGACAGCTCTTAGTACCCAAGTCGCATTGAGGTTGAGATCTTTCAGACCACATTCAGCGGTGGTCTGGGCAACAAATGACTACACTCTTTTAACACTGTGTATGCGTCCCCTGGCCTGGGCATACAGGGCTGTAGCACTGAAGATTTTTTCTTTGTCCCTGTTTCTACTTCTAGTTACAAACAATTACTACTTAAAGTAAACAACAGTTACTGAGGTACACATTTAAACCTTCCAATGATTGAGACATGAATGTAAATGAGGTGGCAGAGTGCATAAAAAAATCTAATCAAAGTCAATCACAGAGCTAGTTTATTAAAAACCATTCCATGGTAGGATGTCCCCAGACCCCTCTGCAGAGGTTGGTGCTAAGCTAAAGTGTAATTCGGTCGCAAATACCAGCTCCTCTCGTAGTAAAGTCCATTCAAGTGGATTACCAAAGACAATCCAAAAGGAAGGAGTACATTGATGATTTATTCCAGCAAAACACGTAAACTTTGTGGTTTGTGGCAGTTTGGTGAAAAATAAGTTAATAATAGATGTAAAACATTTGGAAAAGTCCCAGACAACGACTTTCCCTGCAGCAGGGAAATTTCACGCGACAAGGGTGGGGGTGTGTGATGAAGGAGATACAGGTAGAGGTAGCATTAGCAGTCTCGGTGTGCAGCATTTTTTGGTGTGCCTGTGGGTACTGTGAGCCCATTGGCACTGAAAAAGAATGATTATGATGCCAATAGAGTGACATTTTTCGCCGTGGCCTGGAATCATTGAATACTGCAACACGCTGTGTAATTGTTATGGAGGATTCCCCATCACTCATCAACCTCACCTTCCTGGCCACTTTTTTACACGTCCCCAAAGCAAATTGGAACACTGGGGACGGCTATTAGTGACTCTACCGGATTTCTCCCTTAATAGTGCATACATGAAAAAAAACTGTCTTGATGACTTATTTGATGTATATAATTGCAGAAAAAGACCACGGGATGATTTTGCACCGGAATTACACTTTAAAGCAGCACCTACTCAACTGACATCTGCATTGGCAGATCTATGTACTCACTGGCTTTGACCCTGATGTCTGACCTATAGGTAGCTCTGTGTATTTGGGTTTCCGTATTTAGAGAGGGTGACAAATTAAAAGACCGAATTCAACACACCCAGGATTCACTTTGAATAAAGGTTCAAGCCCTTTGGACTTACCAATGCCCCCGCTATGTTCCAAGCCATGATAAATGACGTTCTGAGAGACTTCCTTGACCATTTTCTTGTACATTTACCTTGACGATATTCTGATGTATGGAGGTGGAGGTCAAATGAAGAAAGCAGCAAACCGCAAGAGGCGGCCTGCTCCTGCCTACCAGCCCGACCAGAAGGTCTGGCTCTCAGCCAAGGATCTACGTCACACCGTGGTGAGAGATGTCCTGTCTTGGGCTTTTTTTTCTTGTGAAATTTATGGTTTTTTTTTTAAAGATTAATCTTCCTCTCGTTTCAGGTCACTTGCCCTTCCTCCTATGTCACCAGTCTGCTGTGTTCCCTGATTACCTGATTGTGTCCATCTGTGTCATCCTCCCTCATGTGTATATAGTCCTCGTCTTCCCCTGTCTCGTGGCCAGAGTATATCGTCTGTTTGTGTACCCTCTAGCCATTACTACAGTCTTGTCGAGGAATTAAATCCTGCATTTATCTTACCCTGCCTGCATTTGAGTCCTCCTTTGCCTAGGCCTAATAGTACCTAGAGGTTGCAGAGGTCAAGGTGGTGGAAGGCAGTGGCGGCTGCTGGTCTTTCAAGGAGGGGGAAGCTTATTTTCACATCATAAATGTGTTTGTTTATTTATATGTAAATTCTACCCTTCATTCCTTTTCAAGAAAATGATCTGTGACCTTGTCGTACCAACTAAGCATCTTTTCCAGGGACTTAATCAGCAGAGCTAGGCTGCTTAAACGGCCTTGGCCCAACTGGAGCTGCTGCGCCAGGCTACTGTGAAGTGTGACCGTCTGTGAGTGTGAGTGATCGTGATGGGGATAGAAGCTCCGCAGAACAGAACAGAACAGAACAGGGTCACCAAACACAACGCTAGCTGTTTTTAACAAAGACAAAGTCTCTGGGAATCGTTAAGTCTCTGGATCAGTTCAGAACAACGGAATGAAAAACTTGGAAAATGTAAAAAGATTGCTAATTCGCTCATTTAGCTGTCAATCAAAAAAGTATTCCGCCTCAGACAGCTCATCCAATCATCATGCAGAAGCCGAGCGTCCGGGCCAGCCCACTGCCCCATAGACCCCTAGAGACGCTCAGCGTCCGATGGGCGGGACAAAGCCACTGCAGCCCACTAGTTTGGCTGCAGTGGAACAACAACCCTAACACAACCCTAACACTCTATGCTTCCCCATTGAAGTCAGTAGAAGCTGAGCGTCCGACTGTGTAAAGCGCTGTGGTGCTGTGGGGATGAATGAGAAGGAAGTTGGGCCGGTTACCTGTGATAAGTAGCTGATTCTGAACAAAGGATGAAGGCTTTCTAGCACGTATTTAGTCAATGAAATGTAGGCACAGCAGTACATATTTCACCACTTTTTTTTCTTTTTTTTTTGGTGACATTTTAGGGGAAACTGAGCTTCCCTTGCAGTCTTAGAGCAATCACCACTGGTGGAAGGGCCGACTCTAAGACGTTTGAAACTGAGGGGCTATCCAACAATTTTTGTAATTTTCTGAAAATTAAAGGGAACTGAAAGTACCATACTATAAAAAAATTTATATATATATATATATGACTCTACATAATCTCATTCAAGAAGTCGGTGTAGCACTGGGATTCCTTTGAAATATGTTATCTCCAGCAGTGGGACATACCTTTATCTCACTCTTTGCTCTATTTAATAGCTTTTAGTTGTTGTTTTTCTATTTTGGGGACAATCATTTGTAACACCTGCTATATTTCCTCTACAGCTTTAACATGCTCTGGTATGACTGTTCATACAATATGCGCCCAACTACATGAGGAGACATGTCCGTCTCTTTTTTCTCTACGACTCTTATCCACTTTCTGAAGAGAGATAGAGAGAGAGAGAGAGGGAGAGATAGAGAGAGAGAGAGAGCGCGAGAGAGAATTTGGACGTGTGTTAAATGAATAGAGCTGTTATTGACAGGGTTTATTGACTAGTGCACTGATTAATGTCAAGGGTGTGTGTGTGAATGTGACACTCTGAAGCTATTTAAACAGTTGTCTCATCAGTCACACCTTATGCTAGATGTAAAGACACGTAACTACAGGTAGAATTGATGATATATCAGTGCTCTTCTTCCTCTTTCATCATTTTTATTACTATTTGTACTAGAATCAGTAGAAAAGTATGAAATTAGCATTGGTAGCAGTGATGGTGGAGCTGATGCTTAAACAGGAGTTCCAAACAGTGAAACTGAATTAGTAAGTGTAAGTAAGTAAGTAAATAAGTTACTTATTTATTTAATTTAACTTAAAGTTTATTTATAACATGCTTTTCACAGGCAAAAGTCACCATGTGCTTCCCAAGGGCATAAAACAACATACAGGGAACAGAAAAACACAATTAAGACATATATACGTCTAGTTGACCTGGTGCATACAGGTCAAGTAAATGCCTATCTAAACAGATCTTTCTTTATCTAAGACTGCACAGATACTGCAGAATGTAAGGGTGCAGGCAGAGCGTTCCATAGTTTAGGTGCTACGGATTCAAAATCAGAATTTTGAATTGTCTAAAAAATGAGATAAAGGCATGTATAAGCATCTCAAGTTCAACACTTGAAACTACTGATCTTCTTCTATCTTTACTGATATTTCTCAAATGGAAAAAGCAAGATCTGGTCAGCTGCTTAACATGGGTGTCAAACAATAATCGACTGATTAACTGATCGAACATTAACCCTAAATTACGTAAGTGGGTGTAGACAGCAGAGGAAAGAGGCCCCAATACATGGTATAATTTCTCCCGACCTTCTCTGAAGCAACAACTAGAACCTCTGTCTTATCATCATTGAGCTGCAAGAACTTTTCTGCCAACCATTCCCTCATAGAGTTAAGACAGTCAAGGAGCCTGGATAACTTAAAAACCTCACTTGGTTAAAATAAGAAACAGAGTTGAATGTCGTCTGCATATAACTGAGCCTTGTGGAGAAGAATCAGACACAAAGTCATTATTGGGAAGAGCGGTATCTGTGGTAGTTTTCTTTAAAATGGACTCGATGGTAACATGCCTAAAGTCCCGTAGACAGGGAGGAATTCACAATAGCTGCACCAGCAGGTAAAACATTAAAAAGTAAAGAGGAAGGTAAAACATCAAGAGGGCTCATGGATAGCGTCATTCTCCTGATCAAATCCATCAGACTTTGTATACTGATTCATATACTTATATACTGGTTCAAGCCCCAGGATGAATGCTGGACCTGGTTGCCATTAGGAACTTGTTACAGTCCTCTGTGGAGAAACATGGTAAAGTGGAAACTATTGGTAAAACAATGTTTTCAAATAAAGTCTTCAGGTAATGTGGACTCGAGGCTTGGTGACTTGGACTTTTAAGTTATAGACTTAACATGAAGACTTGAATGACTTGTCGGTGTTCATTTTATGTTTTCAGTTTAAATATGAAATATTAAAACGGTTCAACAATGTCAATGTTGAAAATAAAAGTCTCTGTGTGTGTGTGTGTGTGTGTGTGTGTGTGTGTGTGTGTGTGTGTGTGTGTGTGTGTGTGTGTGTGTAACATACATGAGGACCGATGTTAGCTAACGTAGCAGATACAACTCAGCAGCTAGCTAATGAACACATTTTAAACTCACAGCATTTAGGAGGAAATCATGAGGTTATTTAATCAATAGCAGCGAGTGAAAACACACAAACCCCACATTTTTATTGAATTGCCATTAATGACATGTTATGATATTATTATCAAACAATGCATGCAGATAGATAATTAGTCAGATACCAAGTGATATCAGTAATCGACTCAATCAGCAGAATGAAACAGTGGCATTTATTAAGAAATAAATAATTATTACAATGTAGTCCGGCTGTCAGTATGTCACTGTTTAAAAGTGTTGGGGAGAGGATTTGTTTTTGATTGAGAAGAAATATAAACTAAAAAAAGCTTTTAGAAAGTTATTTGTTATTGTGTTTGATTACATGTATTTATTTATCATTATGAGACACTACCTTGTCTTTTCTCTTTATGAAGACCGGATACTGCAGGTGTGACTTGTCATCACATACACACACACACACACACACACACACACACACACACACAATGGAAACTATATTCCACCCAAGGTGCCCGGTATTAACTGTTTTCTGTCTGTCAACTTTCTCCACCCACGGAGGGACTTTTACCAGAGCAAAGAGAGCAGGACAAGAAGGAGGGTGGGGGGGGGGGGGGGGGGGGTCGTTAGGGTTAGGTTCCCAATGAGGCCACAGGAGGGCACACAATCCTCTCGGGAGTAATAAACAGGTCTTAAACTGTGCATGTCATCAGTATTTATGAGGAGAGTTAGGCTCAGGGGAGTGTATTTAAGCCATAGCAGCAGGTGAAATTTTGTTTTGAACCGCCATCTGTGATATGTTATTTTATTATTACATAACAATACATGCTGATGGAAAATACATATAAAAGTAAATAAAAAAGAAATTCCGGAAAATCAGAAAGAATTTCAATATGTCTATATTCTTTGTATTGGACCACTTTTACATGCTTTCTATGTGTTTATTTCACATGCCCTCTGTAAATATTGGTTTCCTTTCTCTGACTGCAAATATCTCTTAGTGTCTATACTTAACTCGTGAGTGTACCAAATCTATTGTTTCCTAGAGCATAGTCAACTCACACTGACACAAATTTCCGAGCCCATGCAGCACTCAGAGGAATACATTCCGCTCCTCTGTCCGACTCATTTGGTTGTGGTTTGTGGTTGTACCAGGGCGGCTCTCTCTCTCTCTCTCTCTCTCTCTCTCTCTCTCTCTCTCTCTCTCTCTCTCTCTCTCTCTCTCTCTCTCTCTCTCTCTCTCTCTCTCTATCTCTCTCTATCTCTCTTTCTTTCTCTGTCTCCCAGCTCGGTATAATTCGTCACTTTCCGATGGTCATATTCCGGAATCGAAACCAAATAAGGAGCACGGGGGATGTTCCCCTGCTTACCGGATTCAACCTTGTATGGGTTAAGAAGCTCAACCGGAATTCCTCTTTTGATACTAGAACGCGATCCGATCAAAGCTACACTAAAATAAATGTAAGAGATTAATTATATTTCACATGAACTTTAAGAAATTAGAGCTGTGGTTGCTCACCGTCACATGTTGTTTGTGTGCTGTTGTATGGCACTTTCACTCTGTTTTGCAGAGACTGGAAAACGTAAGTTTTATCTCTCCTGCAGCACCGGGTTCTCCATTGACAAGTGATTCCCTTTGTAATCGTCATGGAGCCTCCCAGCCAATCAGCGTCGGCAGCGCCTCTCGCTCTCAGCTTTTATGAGCCCTCCCACTCCATGTTTGGGTAATGACGTAGCAGCCTCATTCAAAAGGTTCCCCATATAAACATACTAGTACCACGGTCCCCGTTCCCAAAAAGTGTTACTTTACGGTGTTGACTTTCTCACCAGAGCGCATGAGGCGCCCCACACATACGGAGCTTATCCTCTCACACCCGGTGACAGACAAAGACATGCAGCGGTGACCCACGCTCCACTGGGTTAAACACTGTTATTTGTTAATAGTTTTAAATCGAAGAACAGAGAGCAGAAAGCAGCAGAACGCGGTAGTTGTTTTCCTCCACAATGACGGCTAAAACTTTGGAGAAAGTGCCGGTGAATCTCGGGGGGTTCGTGCATCCCGAGAGCGTGTACTCGGTGGATGACATCGGCTCCAGTTTACCGACCTCCGTGGCTATCTTTCCCAACACCGATTTAGGAGCTCATTACGACCAGATTAATGTGGCAGGTAAGACGACTCACTGGTTTGACACTTTGGAGAAATATGGCTTATTACAATATGTATAATGGCCCATATGCTGCGTCTTTCAGTAATTACAGCTCCATTTTATTTTATGAACTGCTTCTGAAAATAATCTCAATGTTTCGCATCTGACTGTTACAATAAACCGTTACATTGCTGTAATAACATCAGATCAGGGCCCGTGCGTAATGGAGCAGAGGCGCACCAGCTTCTCTCGCTTAAAGCGCACTTCCCAGTCCAGTGTAAACGTTTGAATGACTCAGGGTTGTGTTGCCTCTCTAACGATCTGTTTTGTTTTTGTCCGCAGATGGCTTGATGAGTGCAGACATGAATGTAGAGAAGCGCTCTCTGGATCTCTCCTCCTACTCCAGCGGCTTCTCTCAGCCCGCGACCCATCGCAACCAGACTTTTACCTACATGGGAAAGTTCTCCATCGACTCCCAATATCCAGGTAACTGGAACCCCGAGGGAGTGATCAACATCGTCTCGGGCATCTTCAACGTAGCCCAACCGCCGCCTCCTCCTCCCTCCTCTTCAGCGTCCTCCTCCCCGGCTTCCTCGGCTTCTCCCAATCACTTCTCCAGCGGAAATTTGAGTTGCATCATGGCGGCTCAGAACCAGGCAGAGATGGACCACCACCACCACCTGTACTCCCCTCCACCCCCATACTCGTCTTCTGGCTGCGGGGAGATGTACCAGGACCCCTCTGCGTTTTTGTCCACCTCAACTTGCCCCATCACCTACCCGCCGCCCTCCTACTCTTCACCCAAGCAGCCCGGCAGCGCAGACGCGCCGGGGCTCTTCCCCATCATCCCCGACTACCCGGGCTTCTTCCAGCCTGCTTGCCAGCGGGACATGCACCCGGCAGGTATCCCAGATCGTAAACCGTTCGGTCCATGTCCGCTCGATACATTCCGTGTCCCTCCACCCCTGACCCCGCTGAACACTATCAGGAACTTTACGCTGGGGGGTCCGGGTGGCGGTGGCTCCGAGGGAGGGCCGCCGAGGATCCCCTCTGCCTACAGCCCTCAGAACCTGCCCCTGAGGCCGATCCTGCGTCCCAGAAAGTATCCGAACAGACCGAGCAAGACGCCTATCCACGAACGACCGTACCCGTGTCCGGCAGAAGGCTGCGACCGGCGGTTCTCCCGTTCCGACGAACTGACCAGACACATCCGGATCCACACTGGACACAAGCCGTTCCAGTGTCGCATCTGTATGCGCAACTTTAGCCGCAGCGACCACCTCACCACGCACATCCGCACGCACACGGGAGAAAAGCCGTTCGCGTGCGACTTCTGCGGCCGCAAATTCGCCCGGAGCGACGAGAGGAAGAGACACACTAAAATCCACCTGAGGCAAAAGGAGAGGAAGTCCTCCACTGTCTCTTCTTCGTCCTCCTCCTCGTCCATCAGCTCCAGAGTTGAGCGGTCGTCAGGCGCCATCCCCGTAACTAGTGGGATTTGTTCATAGTTATCCCTGGAAAACGTTGTTGTCACCATGGCAGCGTGACGCACACTAACCCCTTAAAATAAAATAACTATTAAATAATGACCCGAAACTGTTGTGAACTAAAGATAACAGCCTAAACACCGGGACGGGAATGAACAAGAACGGTTGCAGTCGTGCGCAATTACGCACATCCATCACTTTCTGCTCCAGAATTGACAGAGACTGACACGAATGCACTTTGTCTGTACAGTCTACTGAAAATGAAAGTAAATATAGCCATTAATTCATAAGAATATAAAAGGGCGGTTGTAATATAAAGGGGATTTTTAAACATTGCCAACACATAGTGAGCGCGCAACAGGCTGCGCGTTGAACTGTGAAATAACTGCAATAACGTTTTGAAGCCAGAGAACCGCTTTAAGTTAATGCATTGACAAAGTGTTCATTCTAACATGCTTGTTGATGACTATATTTCCCCTTTAGTGCCTTGTTGTGTGTCTTTTTGTACACTGACTGATTCAAGGACGCTTGTAATGCAATGTATATTTGTCGGAAGACATTCTATTTTTGTACACATTTCGTCTTTAATTTCAAGTGTTAATAAGTTGTGTTCACGTGTAAAACAATGTTGGAATGTAAATGTGTTGAACTCACCGACTTGACATTTTTGTGTTTTATGTGTCTTATGAGACTTATTAAATATATGGAGATGATAAACACAGCCAGTAGCCGTTTGGTTTATTACTCATAACTAAAGCGCAAAACAGGCCAATGGTGTCCGCCGAGATGCGTTCATGGAACCCAAACGTCGCTGGGTTGTGAGTGGTATCTGTATTTATAAAAAAGACTTGTAAAGCTGTTGATGTTGGAAATGTTTTGGGGTAAATCCCACGTTGCGTCAACCATGGCATTATGACTCAGAGTTTTCACCCACTCGCTTTTTACTTATGTATATCACATCAGGTTATAAACAGGCCATGACCTGGTATGCACTATTTGTCATAGTAGAGGTGACAGACCATCAAGTTGAATATTCTTTGAGCTAAATCAGTGAAATGAACCACTGACATCCGTCAAGAGTAAAGAGAATCAAGTTTGCTTTAGCAAACATTTCAAATATTCAATTCAATTCAATTGTATGTATCGTACCAAATCATAACTGAAGTTATCTCAGGACACTTTACATATGGAGTAAGTAAAGACCAAACTCTATGACTGATTTATGGTTTACATAGACCACAGTAGGTCATGACTATAGATACGCTAAAGTTTTAGAAAAAGAGAGAAATAGACTGGTTAGATATAAGCATACAAATAGGCCGTGTGTCCACAGCTTCTTTTTTCACATTTAATTTATTTAGATTGAAAGTATTTAGGTCGAGGAATGCACTTTTGGTGGAGAAATACTGGACCCTTTATATATTTATTCATTACTTGTATTTACTTATCTGTTTATTGTTCGCTAAACATATAATATATTGGGCCTAAAATACTGGAATCAGCCTATAAAATAAATTACGAGGACACGACTTCAGTGTTTATGAACACTGTGAATTATATATCTTTTAACTTACATGATTATATATTATAGTGTTAATTTATTCCACTTTCCCATTACTGTTATTGTGTTTTCTGATATACTGGACTGACCTGTCTACCTGCTACTAATTAATTAGACTTAGTTTGGAAATTCTATGGGCTGAACTGCATCTTTAGGAAATATGGTATGATTTTAAGGTGTTTCATGTTCAACTTTCTACTATTGATGGGCCATAGGACATACACCCTGACTCTGAAGTCATCCTATGGTCACCCCTAGTAGTCAAGCAGTGTCAGACTCATGTGAAACTCCTTTTTTCTCAGCAGATCAGACAAACTGTCTATTATAGCTCCGTCTCATCCCTAGGATGTCAAATACCCTAGTGGCCATTCGGTGAGCCATTAATCAAGCAAAAACCTCTTTATAGAACCTCATGCAGATCAAATATATGGAAATACAAATCTGCTTATCTCTTGTTTGCATTGCCTGCAGAATCTTAGAGATTGCTTGGTGTAGTATTGTGGACTATTGGTGTCTGCATAACTACTGTGCAGGGAACTTTTTGTATCTCTGTTTTTAGTTTGTGTGTGTGTGTTTTTATATCTTGTACACCTAACTGCAAATTAAGTTTTGCATTTTTAACAATAAAGTGACTGAACTGAACAGAACCTGTTTTCTGTATTTAACAAATTTGTTTTAGGTACATTGTTTTTAAAATGTTTAGGTTTATTTTGATCAGTTATTGGTGGTGTAACTGTCTTGCCATGGCTACATAAAGATGTTGTTTTGTATTGTGAGCTGGATGCCAACTGAAGGCCAATGACCAAAATGTAGCATTTGAATAAACAGAGCACTGACACTATGGGAATAGTTCATTTTAAACATTCAATTCAATTCAATTCAATTTTATTTATAGTGCCAAATTATAACAAAAGTTCTCTCAGGACACTTTACAAAGTAGGTATAGACCACATGACTTATTTAAGATTTACATAGACCCAACAATTCCCTCGTAGAGTACGGTGGCAACGAAAACCTTCTCTATAACAGGCAGGACGGACCCAGCTGTGTGAAGGATGGACATCTGTCTTGACTGGTTGGGGAGGAGGAAAAGGAGAGAGAAAGAGATAGAAAGACAAAGACAGACAAAAGACAGAGAGACAGAAACACTTCAAGAGATGCAAGCAACCAAAGAGCAACAGTAACTATAATAATATCTATAGTAATGTGAATATGACTCATATGTTATGGAAGTTAATAAAGCAGAATAGTAGGAACAAGCACATCTAAGGTGATAGAATATGAAAATGATAATAATTATGGCAAACATGATCAATGATGAGTAGCGGCAATAGCAGCTACGGTACAGCGGCTACAAATTTTATAATGTATAAGACTAGTGACAGTATATATGACTAATAGTTATAGTAGTAGCAGGAAGCGTCATGCAGGACCACGGCAGCAGGCACCACCACGATCAGCAGAGACCTGCGAGATGACAAAAACACAAACAACTCCAGGGAAGAAGTTTAATTAGTAACATGCATTGATGAGACATGAATTATACAGACAGAGAGGAAAGATGGTCAGAGTATCAGGAAAAGTATTATCCCCCAGCAGACTAGGCCTATAGCAACATCATTAAGCAGAACAAAATCAGGTTTAAAAATAACAACATAGCCTAGGGCTCATAAGCCCTAGCTGTAAGCTTTATAAAAGAGGAAAGTTTTAAGTTTACTCTTAAATATGGGGACAGTGTCTGCCTCCCGAACAACACTTGAGAGTTGGTTCCACAGGAGAGGAGCTTGGTAGCTGAAGGCTCTGCCTTCCATTCTACTTTTGGAGACTCTAGGAACGACAAGTAGCCCTGCATTCTCAGAGCGCAGCGATCTATTCGGGTAATAAGGTACTATGAGCTCTTTAAGATACGACGGAGCCTGACCAATAAGAGCTTTATAGGTAACAAAAAGGATTTTAAATTCTATTCTAGATTTTAAAGGTAGCCAGTGCAAAGAGGCTAATACAGGAGAAATATGTTGTCTTCGATTTGTTTTAGTTAGTACACGAGCTGCAGCATTTTGGACCAACTGGAGACTGTTAACAGACTTATTGGAGCAGCCTGATAATAAGGAGTTGCAATAGTCCAGCCTAGAAGTAACAAATGCATGGACTAGTTTTTCTGCATCTTTCTGAGACACAATGTTCCTAATTTTTGCAATATTACGCAGGTGAAAATATGCTGTTCTTGTCGTTAGTTTTATGTGAGAATCAAAGGACATATCCTGATCAAAAATAACACCGAGATTCCTTACTGTGGTGCTGGAGTACAACATAACATCATCCAGAGTAACAATATCTTTAGCTAATGAGTTTCGGAGGCTTTTGAGGCCAAGTACAATAACTTCAGTTTTTTCTGGGTTTAACATCAGAAAATTGCAGGTCATCCAGCTTTTTATTTCCTTAATGCACATTTGAAGTTTAGATAACTGATAGGTTTCTTCTGATTTGATCGACAAATATAATTGTGTGTCATCAGCATAACAATGAAAATTTATGGAGTGCTTCTTTATAATATTTCCTAAGGGAAGCATATATAAGGTGAATAGAATCGGTCCAAGGACAGAACCCTGTGGGACTCCGTGACTGACTTTAGTGTGTATGGAGGATTTGTCATTAGCATGTACAAACTGAGATCTATCTGATAAATACAACTTAAACCAGCTTAATGCGGTTCCCTTAATGCCAATTAGATGCTCCAGTCTCTGTAGCAGGATGTGATGGTCAATAGTGTCGAAGGCTGCACTAAGATCTAGTAAAACAAGTACAGAGACAAGTCCTTTGTCTGAAGTTATTAGTTAGTCATTTTTACCAGTGCTGTCTCAGTGCTTCAATGATTTGCTTTAAATCCTGACTGGAAGTCCTCAAATAACTCATTATTATGTAAAAAGTCACACAGCTGATTGGCGACTAATTTCTCAAGGTTCTTAGAGAGAAAAGGAAGGTTAGATATAGGTCAATAGTTGGCTAGAACCTCAGGATCAAGACTGGGCTTTTTAAGAAGAGGTTTAATTACAGCTACTTTAAAAGACTGTGGTACATAACCTGCTGATAAAGACATGTTAATCATATCTAATACAGGAGTGCAAACTAAAGGTAACACTTATTTAAGTAACTTAGTTGGAATAGAGTCTAGGAGACAAGTAGAAGGTTCTGATGCTGAAATAGTAGAGGTTAATTTGTTAAGGTCAACTGTAGAAAAGCAGTCTAAGAATATATCAGGTCTTACAGTTGTTTCTCATTCATCCTTGTCCCTGACGAGTTCGCTGGAGCTAATCCCAGCTGACATTAGGCACCGGGCGGAGTACACCCATGACAGGACGCCAGTCCATCACAGGGAACATAGATACAAGACACAACAATTCACACTCACACATACGGGCAATTTAGCGTACGTCCACACAATTGAAAAAAAACTTTTTTTTCCCGTCGTTTTTAAAAAGTTTCCGTCTACTCAGACTCGACTCAAGAAATCTCTGCGCCCACATGAAACCAGGTAAAGCGACTCCAAACGCTGTAGTACACATGCCAGGCCTGGATGTGGCGCTGTAACTGCCACAGAAATAAGTCAACAACGGAGAAGAAGAGACGGGGAGATGCTGTGGAGCATACAAACACCGGAGAGTCTTCTCCAAATCTGACGACTTCCCAAATCCTCCTCCATCCTAGAGAGAAATTTCAAATATTCCCACTCTGGGACTCTATACTAAAGTTGTGCGGTTACAGGAAAAGTTGTGTGGTGTGGACAGGCCCTTAGAGTCATCGATTAACCTAACACCTGCATGATTTGGACTGTGTGAGGAAGCTGGAGAACCAACAGAGAACCCACACAGAGGGGCCCCAGACCGGATTCAAACCGGGATCATTGCTGTGAGGCAACAGTGCTAACAGCCACACCACCATGCAGCCCTGGTGTTCAATATAAATCACAAAAAGTGTCTGGTAAAGTAAAGTTGGAGTTGTTGGAAGGTGTAGTTACAGACCAGTCCCAGGCCCACACATTAAAGGGGTATGGGACCGGGCACATTTCTTAAGGTGTCGGACATTTTAAAAAGCAGCATGTCATCTGTAGCATCCTTATTCTTCTGACACCAACTTGACCTCACAAACAAATGGCCAATACTTCTTATTCTATTTTTTTCTTATTTCTATTGTTCATTGTTATAATATTTTTATATATTTCTATTCAAGAATGGACCAAATGTAACTAAACTATTTTTTTTCCACACAACAAGCCAAAAAAATGTCCTATTTTCTAAAACCCCTAACTGTATTTGACTGTAATTTTTTGACTATCATTCTCTTATTTCTTCCTGCTCTTGCACCCCCCTTCTCCATCCTTATCTCTCCCCTGACAACCAAATGCGGTTTTGTTTTAACATTGGGGAGGGGGCACATTATAAGCGTTGGTATGGGGGTCCTCCCCCAGAACATTTGAGCATCAAACACTTCATTTCCTGCATTCTGATGAATTTTTATGGAAAAATTAGTGCCCTTTTGCATCAATTTCTGTTGCAAATTTCTTTATATATGTAAATTATTTGTATAATAATAATAATTATTATTATTATTATTATTACTGTTGTTATTATTATTATTGTTAATATTAATTATGCTCTTTCTATTCTTTATATTTAAAACATCACACGTGTTTCCCGATGTCTTTTTTAAGGAATCATGTACATCTCAGCAACAAATCTATTAGAGAATGAGACCTTGACCCCAAAAAATCATCCTGTGGAAACATTTAAAAAGTAGCCCGGTCCTGGATTATTCAGGACATATGGTCACCCTACTGTGTGTAATCTCCGCATGGTTCCTCATTTTCTTTAGTGGACCTTTTGTCCTTAGATCCTTAGGGAAGCCCGAATGCCAGCTAAAGTCTAGTTTGTTTGACCAGTGTAAGTACAACTGTTCACGCTTCCCAGCCGCCCAGTTGAGAGAAGTGGGCTTTAACAGAGCATGATTGAACATGTATGAGCACGAGCATGCGCACGTGTATGAGCATGAGCAAAAGCAGTGACAGCAATCCTGAGATTATTTATATATGACTATTCCCGGATGGACGAAGGGTTGGCGGTGTTCTGATGCAGAGGTGGAATGTTTATTGCAGATTTTGTCCGATGATAATATTCAAAACAGTTGGACGACAAAAAAATTCAGAGGAGTGACGACATCTATAAGCAAGAAAGCAATCGAGCCAAGGCCCATATCATTTCAAGTAATCTTGGTGCAGGCCTCGCCTGGGCCAGTGTGTGAGCGCGCTATTATTTAACAAAATGGGACTTTAAAGGGGGGCTATCCCCATCTTCAGGTCATACAAAAATATTAGTCTAAATGAACAACTCTCTCCCAAATTCAAAAACAAGAGTGCTAAAACTCACATTTGTGATGTCATCAAGTTAAAAGTCTGAACGACTCCACAGTCACTGAACTGTAAAAGAGGTTTTAGATGACACTGACAGCACCCAGGGAAATGTTCTCAGAATAATGGGACATTTTCGGTTCAACAGTTGACAACAAAATAGAATAAAGCTCATTTGGGTACAAAAAAGAAAGTAAACAAAAAATTGGCTTGACACTTTTGTTGCATGGAAGCTGATAGACACCTGTTCTGAAACGGAATACTTTTCTCATCTGCAGACGATTCTCTTAAAAGGAACCACACCACAAAGTCACTTGTCCCTTCAGAGCAGTGTAGACTCCACTTTCAATTCACACATATTTAAAGACAAGTTGTAATTGACATGAATGTATTTTTGTCTCTCAAACTCTGTATGGTCTTCATGATGTAGACTCCTTGGACTTTCCAGTCAGCCTCCTCTGCTTTGAGGAAAGCCAGCAGCCGTCAGCTGACCCCCTCAAGAGTCCAACATGGTGTCTTCAACTGTAAATCTGTCAGCACAATGGGCCGTCAAATGTGAAAGAAATATGAACTCTTTTCACAGTGTTTTTTGGGACATTGTGTTTTTGCAACTTTGAATAAAGTTGAACAAAAATTAGCTGAATTTTGTGTTCATTAGTTGATATATATTTCATTGAGTACAAGTCAAGATTTTGGTGGTGGATTTATTTTTTAAGTTTTAACAACTTAAGATTGTACTTAATGAATGATAAATTAAACTGAATAAAACATTTCACAGGGTATTTTAAGTACAATTGATTTGCCTTTTAGTGTGTTTGACTTAAATAGTTAAGTTCAGGCCTACTTAAACAAATTAAGTTTTAAAGTGAAGTCACTTACAGTGTACCATCAGCTAACTGTTGATGTTGGGTTAGTGGAGATGTAACCCTGTTGGACAAGCTAGCATTATGAAAACATATTTCACCGATTAGAATATATCCTCTCGTGTTTGATTTTAGTGAATTGGTCAAGTGTGTTAACTCATATTGTTAAAATAAATATAAAAAGCACAAAAAAAGTTTAAATGATTGTCCATCTTTAAACCCTCATGCTCAGGATGACAACACTTTGTGCAACAGGTTAATCTTTAGCTGAATAACGTTTAACCTTTGTGTGACCTGGTGGCTCACTTTAACGCAGTCTCATCAGCTGACTTAAGTGGTAGTGTCTGTTAGTTTCATTTTTGCCCTGAGCAGATATGTCTAAAGAGAAATTTGACGTCCTGTCTATGTGAAACTGAAAGATGGCATTCTGGAAAAGGCGTAAACATGTGATGTGAAGCATAAAGTTGGGCGTACAGTGACATACAATCATGGACTGTATAAAAAATGGACGTAGCCTCTCCATCGGGGCCCATTCTCTCAACTTGATCCAGACTTTGTATCCCCCTTATTTCCTCTTACCAGAAAAGGGCATTGATGTGACGTCTAGGGGAGGGAGATACATCCATTTGGCTGACGTATACTGGATTAGCAACATAAGCACCACCGCCTGGGAGCTAGGCTAACAGAACACGTTACTAGATAAACGGGAGTGGGAGTCAGTGTTTAGTTTCCCGGAACGGGAGGGAACGGGATTCTTTTTGTAAAATGTATTTCCCGTGTCTCTAGCAGAGATTATGCCGGCTGCGGGAGTAAAGTGCAGGCAGCATTTCTGATCCCTGATTTAAACTGATATTACAGATATACTGATATACAGTTCCATGCCCATAGACTGTAAACCACTGACCCTCACGGACCGAATCCTTCCGCTGCTTTAGATTAGCATCTAGTGTATGTGACATAGATAGCAGGCTGTACTGCAAGTCATGGTGCAAGTGCAGATATTTAATTAGCGTTAATTAATTTAACATGATGTGTTCTTAAAACCATCTGTTTGTACAGTTGATTGAATAGCAAACCATCTTGTCACTTATCGTAACACCAACACACGAATGACCGCAGTCCAGGTCCAGATGACGGAGTTAGCATGCTAATCCTGCTAGCATGCTAATAGTCCAGTCCCAGCCTGGTCAGATGCGTAAATGAACTGATGAAGCCTCTTGGATGAGAGGTGAAACGTCTTCCTAGACAAATAACCAAGTCCAGTTGCTTTTGACTTAAATTTCTTTGGGGATGACATGCCGGCAACTAGCCTCAGAGGAGAAGTGAGGGCCAGTGGCTAGCTGTCACTCAAGAGGCCATGCCCCTGATTATTCATAAACTTTAACCTCCAATAAGGGCGTGATCACATTATCCTTTTGGCCGCGGCCAAAACCGGTTTTTCAGCTAAAGTCTAGTACCTTTAAGTAGTGTGAGCGCACCCGCTCCGCGCTCAACTGGGGCCAGCTGGCCCTCCACGGCCCGCTTGAAATAGGTGGGCTTTAGCGGAGCCGTTTGCACATGTACGAGCACGAGCGTGCGCACGTGTACGCGCACGAGCACAAGCCCTACGGCAGTAGCGTTATGTCCGCCTGTTCGGACATGTAAATAGAAGGACGGACCATGCGCGGACATTTAACAACAACAACAATGGTGGTGAAAGGTTCATGTTGGTGTGATGCGGAGGTGGAGTGTTTACTGCAGATTTGGTCGGATGAAAATATTCAAAAACAGTCGACAAGACGCACAAAAACTGTCTGTGGAAAGATTTGTAAACAAAGCCACACACGCGATCAATGCGTGTGACGTGTTACGGCTTGAAGGCGTATGGACAGCAAGAAGCATTGGCCGAGGCCCTGGTAGTGTGAGTACAAACGGGGCTGGGGCGCGGGGGGGAGAGGGAGGGGGGACAAGTACCCTAAAGTCCGGGTCTCGGTCCGGGAGGATAGTGTGAGCGCGCCCTAAAATAAAAACTAGCCTGGTCCAAAAAGATTCACCCCCCTCAGTGTTGCCATGGAAATATGACCTAAACATACGAACTAGAATGTTTTTTTGTCCCAGGCCTTAAACAGGTTTAATGATGCTATGAAATTGTGGGGTAAAAACACCACATGTCTCAAAAAACAAAGATATCAACGTTCAGTCCGTTAAAAAGAGTGCGCTGAATACAGTCTGGAGAGCAGGAAACATTACTGTCTGATCAGCTGTTAGACCTAGCATACAAGTGGTCTGCAGGAAAATGTTTATGTGTTGCTTGGCAACCACCCAGTTTCAGGCCAGTTGCAGAACTGTTTGTGTTGTCAGAGGCAAATGAATGATTAAAAAAACAAACAAATCATTATCTTCTGTTGCTTATTACTGTTGACTTATACGTAAATGTCACTTGTAGAGCTGTTGTATAAAAGCAGGCCCATCACGGCCCTGATTATCTTCAAAATCGCAGAAGTGATGATATTCAGTACATCAGTCCTCCCTTTTGTGTGATATTGCTTTATTATACTTTTTGGATGACCCTGATGAAGACCAAAAGCTGAAACATTGTTTAAATGTGCTTGTTACTGGAGTTTTACCTCTTCAGAGTGAAGTTGTGCTGGTCTACAAGGCTTTTGTGGAAGCCCAGATGTCTGCAGTCGGATCCTTCTCCAAATATTTGTCTCAACATGTCAGTTACAAGTTTTGATAGTAGAATGACAGTAGGAAACTGAACACATGTGGTAGGTGGTGGCTGAGTTCAGTATGCTCGTCACATGATGTACTGAAGTGATGTGGAGCCTGACTGAGCCTGTTTTTTGGCCTTAATTTCAGGTTTGGCTGCCATTCTTATCAGTTTTGATAATCCTTCATTTCAGCCTCATAAGTGTGATATGACTCTGCTCAACATGGCTTTACAGTCCACAGACCACAAGCAGTCATACAGCACATTATTTAAACCATGATTTAGAATTAAGCTGAAATGTTTGTATATACAGGGTTCCTATACATTTTCCATTTCAAAATTCCAGACTTTTCCAGACTTAAATTTCCAGACTTCTCAGAGGATGTTTTGGTCAATATTATCTCCTGAATACCAACTGTTGTATGCTTATGTAAAAAAATGGTTTTAAAATCCAACTTTTAACACGTATGTTAAATTCTGATCATATATGCCATATCATTATGTTGCCAAATAATTACAAGTCATTTTTACCTATGTATTGTAGCGCATATCAGTGAATGAACTCCAAACCGAGAAACACACAGCATTTTCTTCAAGCTAAACGTAAAAGAGTGAAGTGAACTGTGAACCTGTAACACTACAGACAGGAATAGTAGAGATGGATAATTAAATTAATAACTGAACCTGTAACACTACAGACAGGAACAGTAGAGATGAATAATTAAATTAATAACTGTGAACCTGTAACACTACAGACAGGAACAGTAGAGATGGATAATTAAATTATTTTTTATTTATTTATTAACCTTTATTTATACAGGTAAAATCTCATTGAGACCCAGGGTCTCATTTGCAAGAGAGACCTGTTCAGGTCGGCAGCAGCAAAACACAAAGTTACAGACTAACTGAACACACAGGAGACACAACACAGAACACAAACAGTAAAACAGTAAAATATTACAGTGCAATTAATAAATTAAATTAATAAATGAATAAGTGAACCTGTAACTCTACAGACAGGAACAGTAGAGATGGATAATTAAATTAATAACTCAACCTGTAACTCTACAGACAGGAACAGTAGAGATGGATAATTAAATGAATAACTGAACCTGTAACACTACAGACAGGAACAGTAGAGATGGATAATTAAATTAATAACTGTGAACCTGTAACTCTACAGACAAGAACAGTAAAGATGGATGATTAAATTAATAAGTGTGAACCTGTAACTCTACAGACAGGAACAGTAGAGATGGATAATTAAATTAATAAGTGAACCTGTAACTCTACAGACAGGAACATTAGAGATGGATAATTAAATGAATAACTGAACCTGTAACTCTACAGACAGGAACAGTAGAGATGGAGAATAAGTGAACCTGTAACTCTACAGACAGGAACAGTAGAGATGGAGAATTAAATTAATAAGTGAACCTGTAACTCTACAGACAGGAACAGTAGAGATGGAGAATTAAATTAATAAGTGAACCTGTAACTCTACAGACAGGAACAGTAGAGATAAACATTAACCAGGAACTACAGAAGAAAACAGTCTTTGCTTCATTGGCTTCAGATGGAGTAAACATACTGTAAATAAAGAAAATGATTATAAAATAAATCATAAATAAAATTTAGACGACCACATTGAAAAAATTTGAGGCGAACAGTAACCATGGTAACCCCATGGTAATTAGTTTAATATAATCTACAGGTCGGCTGTGTTGTGTTAGTAAACTTGTTTTGATTTGTAAATATTAATATTTTTTATTTTAGAAAGTGAAATAATAGTCTGGAATCAACACAAATATTTTTCCAAACTCTTTTCCCTTTTTCCAGACCTGAAAAGTACTCAAATTCAATTCCAGACTTTTCCGTACTGTATGGGAACCCTGTATATGTCCTTTACATTGTAAAACAGGTGTAAGCACATGAACAATATGATTTTCTTTTCTTACACACCAGAGAGTGAACTACTGACCACAATCAAAAAAGTCAACAACACTACAGGATAAAAACTAGATAGAAAGCATACAAACAACATGTTCCATGAATATTCCCAATTTTATTGTTGTACATACATTCAACATCAGAGTTACATAATCTTTGTCACACTGGCTCACAGACCTGTGTTAAGTTTAATATAGGAGCGGTTTGTCAGCAAAGATATAAGCTAAAGTAATGTAGCATACAGACTGGAATGATATAGTATTAATCAAGCTACATGTAAAAGCTATTGAATAAAGTATAAGTGTGTTCTCTAACAGCCAGTTCAGAAGACTATCTTCTGAACTGGGTTTGAAGACAATCTTTAATATAATGCATCTTATAAGGCGTACTATGACAGTAGGTGGTGACAGTAGGTGACATGTATAATACATCACAGAATATGTAAAAATAGCTCAACATCAGGTTATTTTTCCCTTAACTGACCAGGGGTCCCATTTATAAGAGTGCGTAGGATCCATACTAAGTGTATGTGAACACAAAACCCAAACAGTGTTAATAAAACTGTGCATGTGTGCACCTGCAGGCAATGTTCCCTTTAAATAAATCACAGTCCACCTGGAAATGGGTACATATACAGGTATATCAGCCTCATATCCCACCCTCTACACAGCCACATTAAACCTTAAATGGTCAATGCAAAGCACCACATGGAGATGAGGCATAGAAAAGAGCAGACTGATCAGTGGATCTTAACTGTCAATCATGGAAACAAAAGGAGGAAGATGTTTCTCACAGAAATGCACAGTATTAGAAGATTTTATTCAAATCTACTGATGCTCTGGTACCCAATTATTTAATGCTAGTTGATGTTATCTTGGATTTCTATAGTCGACGATTATTTCATCACTTCCCCCAGTCTGACTGTCTGCTCTGCACTGTGAGAATATGATAACAACACAATGATGAATTATTAGGGGAATCCGATTTAAGTTTTAATTTATCTTTGCAAATTGAAAGGTGCTTATGGAATAGTTATTGCTCACGTCAAGAACAAGTATAAATAACCCTGCTGGTTTGAATGTTTCTAATAGTGTATCCTTGATTCATTAGTGAAATCAAATGTGTGAGAAGCATCATTATACATTTAATGATTTCTGTCATCTTTAATTTCTAAGATCTGGCGTCAAATCACCACCTCTGCATCGCCAATTTCCCCTGTCTCCAAAATAATCAAACGCATAGGTCAGAGCTTACTTACAGGTGTGCACATTCTCCCATGAAGTTTGTTTTTATAGATCACAACTTAAGCATGGGAGATGGCGTACGCAACGGTTAGAAATGAGACCCCAGACCTGTGTAGTTATCTGGAATAAGTTAAACACATAAGATAAAACATAAGGTATATATTATGTAGCGTGTGTACTTTTGGGGGGGGGGCGGGAGGGGGGGGTGTACAATAGAATGGCACTCTTATTCACAAATAAGGCAGGTACGTCTGGAGTCACATTTGGCATTAAGACACCTCACGATGTGGAAGTCCTCTGAAGCAGAGAGAAACAATAATGTGTAAAAGGCTTTCCAGGCCTAACAGAAAATAGAGATGCTAATGACACCCCACCATTCACAGAACATTTGTCTAATTACATTCATGTGTGTACAAGGCAACATAATCGTCCCCAGAAAAATATCATATTGAGAAGAGGAAATCTTGGTGTCAACTCTGTTCTCAGAACTAAGATTGTTGACCATTTGTGGAGGCCAGTTCAGTGGCCCTTATTCTGTGTAGGTTATCAGAGTCCAAGCCCCTGTTTCTACGAGGCTCTGCCCTGCTGTAGCATCCCTGAACAAGGCACCCAATCATTTGGAGTTCCAGGTAATAATGACCCTCATGTTTGACCTCCTTGTGGAACAGGAAAACAACTAAGTCTCCCCTTGTGGATGGATGTTATCACTATATTATAACTGCCATGCACTGCAGTAGCAGTAGTAGTTCCTCTGATCAGAGCTTTCATTCAGAAGGAGACTACAGGGCCTTGGTAGGGTTCAGCACCACACCAGAAGTCCTCTGGCTGAGGGATTTCTAGCAGCCATGTCTCCTCCTCTTTCTCCTTCTCCTCTCCCTGCTTTCCCTCATTGCTCTTTCCATCCTTTTCCCCCTCTGCCACAGTTTGCAGGACTTTGTAATAGTGACAGTCCCGCCCGTCGTCTGGATTGTATGGAGGTGCCAGTATATCCAGGAAAGCAGCCGGCCCCTCCACTGTGTCAACTTGGTGGAGGTTATCCCGTAGAGGAGTAAGGAGGCATGGCCCGCTGTTCTCTGAGTACTCAGCGACTGAGCGGAGCACAGAACGCCGCAGGGATGCTGTCTGGAATGGAGCCAACGGAGGGTCGAAATGAGGTGGGTCAGTGGTGACAGTAAGGTTATCCTCCAGCCTGTCAAAACAACGGACGCTCACCTTTCCATAAAGAACCTGAACAAGAGACATAATATAGTCAAAAAACAATCTAACACCAGTATGCAGGTTACTGTGGCATAACTTAAAAAATTGAGGACCTCAGATGGTATTGTCTTGAGTGCATAACAGGATTTTAAAATCATACAGGTTTATCACCCTTGTCTTGGAATAATCAGAATTTCTTGCTAAAAAAAGGCAACATAAACTACATAACTAATTACAAAACATATTATTATTTTGTGGTGTCATTCTTTCATTTTCGTAAGATTATGTGATAACAGTTTTAGTAAAACAACAAATCCTTAGTTCACTATCTTTGAGGTGGACAAAACATTATTAACAAAACACTATTACTCATAACAACTTAGTTATGTTACTTTATAATAAAGCAATCTAATGGCAGACTGTATCTACGACAATTAAGCATAGTTCATGAAGTCTGGAGAAGGCATCTTTGTTTCAGTACAAATTATATTCTTGAGTACATGAACACACAGGCTCACAGCACCCATGTGCTGGAAGGTCTCCCACACATTTTCATGGACAAGTTCAAAACTTTTTCATGACTTTTTAAGAACCCATAATAAAATGTCCATGGCCATGGTATACTTAACTCTAAATTTGAATTACTGTATGAAAATAATTATAATCTTTTCTCTAATAGTTATGTCTATACTCACTTTAAATACTTCAAACTACAGTCACAGCCAATACATTGTCCTTTATTATATCAGTCTGGCACAGGCTTTCCGCTTTAAAGAAAAATAGAACTGATTATAATGATTCAGTGTACTCTTAATGCATTTGGTTATAAATGAATTTCTGGATGCAGGTCTGAAAGACAAAGTGGCAAAATACTGTAAGTATGTAGCCTACATACCGTACTACATAATATTTCATAACATTCTAAAACCATGAAATATTAAACGTATACTTATTTCAAATATCATATTCGAACTATATTAAAAACTGATGAATATAAATAGCTGGCCTACATGGAGAGTGAGACAAGAAAAATATGTGATGATAAATAAAACATTATCACACATCAGCATAAGCAAAATAGGCTCAATTTGGCCTTACGTGACATGATGTGGCAGGTCATTTAGCCATGGAAGATTACTGTAGTTTTCCATTACCGTGGGAACCCAATGGTAAAAGCTCTCTACTGTCAATGTTCATATGCATTCTAAAACATAGAGGGGTAGTCTACAGAATATGGATTGAGTCACACTGTCAGTGGGTATTCTGCACTGTAGTTCTTTTTAGTTCTAGACTAATATTATCAGACTATGATCAGGAACCTTAGGTTTAAGATCTGGACAGTTGCAGAGTCATTATTATTGCATCTTTAATGTCTTTTTTTTTTTCTTTTCTTTTTTTTACATTATTCTGTGCATTTACTAGCTCAATGCTGAGCAGGAGTCATGTGTGTGCTCAGTCTAAGTTTTTATATATATATTTTTGCTGATACTAATTCCAGTACCTAAACTGAAAACACTGGCCAACAGTTCAAATCCAAGACCATTGTTTTTTTTGTTTTTTTATTAAAACCGATATAGCTCACTATGTGGTGATTTTACACACATGATGGGATTGTACACACACCCTTACAAGTGGAGAGGCTCATACACCAGCATTCTTTCCAACTATACTGTTCTACAAAGTTGACAGTTGTGTGTGTGTGTGTCTCTCTC
>NC_139843.1:27243639-27349223 GCF_963691815.1 Echiichthys vipera | reverse complement strand
CTTGGATGTGCAAAGGTATAGGCTATGGGAAGTGGCGGTTACAGTGATCGCGCCATGATGGCGCCAATGTATTCCATGCTCTCTGGGATAGAAGAGGAACCACCAATGAAATTTACAACTCTATTTGGTCGCCTCAGTTTGGCAAAGGTACACAATTTCAAACCACAAGGTATGACATATGGAGTTCTATCATTCTTTTCCCCTGACCTTGGGTGAATTAGAGTGTGAACCAGATGTTTAAGGTTGTCATTAAATGTTTGTTCACTGTGTCACAAACTACAGAGCCCCTCTGGTGACATTGGATTAATAAAAAAAAATGCATGGCCACAAGACTGTTCCCCTTCAGCAGCAGGATGGTTAATCATATAGTGTATAGAGTAATTATAGTCTTTGACAGGTTCGAAGATGTCGGCACTGGTGGTGGGCGTACACATGTATGCCGTTTTTTGAGACATTTTTTGAACAGAGATCAGTTCTTACTGCCACATTACCATTACTGTATTCGTTTAAATTAACAAACTGGTCCTGTAACAGCAGATTAGCTGTCATCATTGAGTGGGCAGCGTTTGTCACGGCCCTGTGTTAATGAACTTCAACAACTTTTCAGATCTGGGGTGGCTAAAGTCGCCATTGTCTCCCGGTCCTTCCAGCTGCTAAATGGTGAAATCTATGACTTTCTCACATCAGCATGTTCCTTGTGTTTAAGTCCATGCCAACCGCAAGTGAATATGGCATTGTAATTAATTCCTATATTTAAATACATTTAAATTAATCCAGACTTGTCCATGTTAACAATTAACAGTATCTGCATGGAAATTACTGCACTAAATAACTCGTGGCCACGCATTATTATTTTTTAACAAATGTCACCAGGGGGCCTGTCTATAGCTTCAACAGAGTCCCATCACAGAGCGAGAACAGAGAGCTCACATCAGGGCTACACAAGGCCACAACACAAGAGACATGAGGTTTAAAAGACCTTCAGCACCCCGTTCATGCCCGGGTGTCGTGCAGCGGTATGGAGACACCGGTCCTCAGCAGGAACACCCCCATACTGAACATCTCCGTCTCGCAGATGTGCATGTAGGTGACCGGGGGGCTCTGAAGCCCCGCTGCTCCGGAGCTCTTCGGTTTGGTTTTCCGGGGAGCAATATTGAGGTCAGCAGCCCTGACCGCGGTCACTAAGGAGATGAGATCACTTTGTTGGTCCGCAAGAAGTTTGTTATCCCCGTTGGCCGAAGACTTGAAGGCTTTAAAGGTGACGTGGGCTTGTCTGGCTATTTTCTGGATAAGAGGAGTTTTGTTGTCCCGCGGCATTCTGACTGCGGGTGTCTCGGGCTCTGTTCGCTAATAGAAACAGTGTGAGAATGCCTCAAATCCTCCTAGTTCACCGTGGTTCCTTAGGAGCTGGACGGCCAACGTTCGAAAAAGACAAAAACGTGACTTTAAATTAAAAGAAAAACTAAACGCAAGTCATGGTAGTAATGTCTTTTTTCAGCCCTGGTACGAACCTCCCTCAAGACATTTTCCACCGACTCGCCTCCTTGTCCGCTCACGGAGCCTGCGCACAGAACTCAAAGCATTGTGGGATTCGGAGTTTATCCGAAAATGTATAGTAACTAACTCACGTAAACATGAACAGTGAAGCACTGCATGATCAGGCCACATTAAACAGAAAGCGTGGTGTGATTGTGTAAAATCAGGACTTATATTCACAAACCCAAAACAATAACTAAGACAGCCTGCAATTTCCGCGAGACTACATTTCCCAGACATCCCGAGAGTATTTCAAGGAAAGGCCACACAGGCCACTGAACTCTCCGCAGCCCTCCCCCATCCTCTACTGCTTATTACTTAAGCATCTCACTTTTCAAACCCTAAAACTTATTATCTGAGAGAGGATTCACTTTAGAGGCCTCAAGCACATTGCTTCTACAGCTGAACTGTGAACCTGCATAATATAGGCTGTAATCACAAATACATGAAATCAAATGCCTGAAACTATTGAAAAAATAAAGAAATTAAAGGAGGAATCCATAAATTATTGGTGTTAGCTTGTATTGTCCACATTGTGACACTGTTGAATTCTAGTGCTATCCATCCATGATACAGAAAGCACCCACGTCTGTTTAATCCAAGAGTAGGTAATGTAAAGGATAATGGAAGTCAGTCATAACTGTTTTTTAACAAACTTTTTTTTTTAATTATTGTTCCAGCCATCAGTAGGTGTTTTTAAACTGGACAGTAAGACGGTGGTTTGCTGCCCTTTTTCCTTGAATTCAGACAGATCGAGGCATATTGCCAGCCTGATTTAGCTCCCAATGTGACGGCTCGGACCCTACACATATTGGTGGCTGGATCTCCATGTAAATAGAGTTGATGCAGCTCGGCAGCATAGGCATGACTTGGGCGGAGGTGTCGTGAACTGTTGTGCGACCCACAGCTGGGTGTTTTAAAAGCAGGAAACAGCCGATCACAGAAACGAGAGACAGCAAAATATCAACTGTTGTGATGAACAACTGGAAAGCCTGTGAAATCTGTGAGATGCTGACCATCGTGGCAGAGAAAGTCCTGAATTATCAAACTTCTTCTGACGCATATGTTGTACGTCACTGTATGCCCAACTCTGTGCTTCACTTATTTACGCCTATCCCAAAAAGTCATCTTTTGGTAAAGGAGGAATATTAAGCCTCAGTTTCACATACACATAACGTTAAATTGCAGCCTTTGCCTGGCCACAAATGTGAACCATTTTCTGTATAAAAAAATCTCTAGTGGTTCAAGCCTTTTTCCTTAAGGGACCCATTACTATCTTTTAGTAAATTGATGGCCCCTGACTAGGTGAATATACCCCTCTCCCACATGGACTGCAAACCTGAATTATCTATATCAGGGCCGCCAGGCGGGGTTTTATGGATGTGTTGTAGCAATGGTAGCTCTCATGGAGGAAGCAGGCATCAACATGGATGCTGCTGTTTCATCCATGTTGTCGAATCTAGAGAATCTTTCTTCTTTAAAA
Source organism: Echiichthys vipera (assembly GCF_963691815.1). NCBI lineage: Eukaryota > Metazoa > Chordata > Actinopteri > Perciformes > Trachinidae > Echiichthys > Echiichthys vipera. The sequence goes on along the minus strand of NC_139843.1, from coordinate 27,346,204 downwards.
GAATACCAGAGAGCGGCTCTGAAGGCTTTTGTTGGTGGAAACCATGTCGCCTGTTCTGTTTGGCTTTTCCTTGCCTCACTCTCATTAGCGTCACGGATTGGTTGCAATGTGAGTGGTTTAAGTAGCACGTCAATAAAGATGACAGACAAGTGATTTATCCAATCATATGCAAACAAAGATTTTTGATAAGAAATCACTTTCTAATGTAGCGATACCAGATGGATCAGGGAAGCAAGGAGGACGGAAATTCATCTGGCGAGAGTCAGGTTAATGTTTAGCATGAACATCCAACATTATAACAAGATATATACGGTATGACAGAAACTAAGATAAAGCATAATAGGACCCCATTAAAATTGGTCCAATATTGAGCGTGAGCTGCTGCCTGGGCATCATGAACTGGACTATAATGTAATTAAACAGGGAACCTTTGCGTTGACAATATACAGTGCATCCGGAAAGTATTCACAGCGTTTCACTTTTTCCACATTTTATTACGTCAAGCCTTATTCCAAATTGTATTAAATTAATCTCTGTCCTCAAAATTCTACACATAATGCCCCATTATGACCACGTGAAAAAAGTTTTCTTCAGAGTTTTGAAAATGTATTAAAATTAAAAAACAAAGAAATCATATTTACATAAGTATTCACAGCCTTTGCCTAATACTTTGTAGAACCACCTTTGGCAGCCTCTACAGCCTCAAGTCTTTTTGAATATGATGCCACAAGCTTGGCACACCTCTCTTTCAGCAGTTTTGCCCATACTTCTTTGCAGTACCTCTCAAGCTCTATCAGGTTGGATGGGAGACGTCTGTGCACAGCCATTTTCAGATCTCTCCAGAGATGTTCAATCAGATTCAAGTCTGGGCTCTGGCTGGGCCACTCCAGAACATTCACAGAGCGGTCCTGAAGCCACTTCTTTGAGATCTTGGCTGTGTGCTTTGGGTCATTGTCCTGCTGAAAAATGAACCGTCGCCCTAGTTTGAGGTCAAGAGCACTCTGGAGCAGGTTTTCATCCAGGATGTCTCTGTAAATTGCTGCATTCATCTTTCCCTCTATCCTTACTAGTCTGCCAGTTCCTGCTGCTGAAAAACATCCCCATAGCATGATGCTGCCACCACCATGCTTGACTGTAGGGATGGTATTGGCCTTGTGATGAGCAGTGCCTGGTTTTCTCCAAACATGACGCCTGGCATTCACACCAAAGAGTTCAATCTTTGTCTCATCAGACCAGATAATTTTGTTTCTCATGGTCTGAGAGTTCTTCAGGTGCCTTTTGGCAAATTCCAGACGGGCTGCCTAGTGCCTTTTACTAAGGAGTGGCTTTCGCCTGGCCACTATGCCATACAGGCCTGATTGGTGGATTGCTGCAGAGATGGTTGTCCTTCTGCAAGGTTCTCCTCTCTCCACGGAGGAACGCTTGAGCTCTGACAGAGTGACCATCGGGTTCTTGGTCACTTCCCTGACCAACGCCCTTCTCCCCCGATTGCTCAATTTAGACGGCCGGCCAGCTCTAGGAAGAGTCCTGGTGGTTCCAAACTTCTTCCATTTACGAATGATGGAGGCCACTGTGCTCATTGGGACATTCAAAGCAGCAGATATTTTCCTGTATCCTTCCCCAGATTTGTACCTCGAGACAATTTTGTCTCTGAGGTCTACAGACAATTCCTTTAACTTCATGCTTGGTGTTTGCGCTCTGACATGCAGTCAACTGTGGGACCTTATATAGACAGGTGTGTACCTTTCCAAATCATGTCCTATCCACTGGATTTACCACAGGTGGACTCCATTTAAGCTGTAGAAACATCTCAAGGATGAGCAGTAGAAACAGGATGCACCTGAGCTCAATTTTGAGCTTCATGGTAAAGGCTGTGAATACTTACGTAAATGTGATTTCTTTGTTTTTTCATTTTAATACATTTTCAAAATTCTCAAGAAAACTTTTTTCACGTGGTCATAATGGGGCATTATGTGTAGAATTTTGAGGACAGAGATTAATTTAATACCATTTGGAATAAGGCTGTAACGTAATAAAATGTGGAAAAAGTGAAACGCTGTGAATACTTTCCGGATGCACTGTATACGCCCACTAAAAGTATTTGTTTTTGCCACTTGCAGGCTTAGCTTGTTATTATAAGCATCTGACTTGATTGTGGAACGATGAAGAAGCTGTTGTCAACACCCTAACTTTAGCTAAGAGCATTAACCTACCTCCGCTCTGTCTATAGCAAGTGTCTCCACTCTTGGAACAGCATTTTTCTTTAGGAAAATGTGCATTGGTAATATGTCTTCTCCTCTTTGGCTGGTAGGAGTGTCCTGGTCAAACTGCAGACCCGATAATCTGCAAGGTGCAGTGTGCACTTTTCTCATGCATTTTTCGTACATTTATAACAGAAAGTAATGCAAAGTAATTTCTGCTTTTTGTGTGTATTCCACGTTTTTGTAAGTGAAGAAAGCAATGCACTGCAATTTGTGTGTATGTGACGTATTTATTTCGTGTGTTTTCCATGTTTTGAAAGCAGGAGACATAGTATAACACATCTCTGCTTAGGGAAGCAAGTTAGGGTGGTGGACAGGTCCGAAAAAAACAAAAAAATGCACAAAAACCAACCATTGTCAACCAACATGTGAACAGCTCATCAGGGGATGCTGTTGAATGTGCGTTAGCATGTTTCCATTCACATAAAACAGTAAAGCAATGCCGTCACACTGCCCTTGTCTTATAAAGTTAACCACCTATCTGGTCTCAAAAATACATTGCCATAAAACCAAACTACATACTAAATTATGTTTCAAGGGAAAATTTCTCCCACAAGCCACGATCTTCCAGCTCTGCCTTTTCATTTGCGCTGGCTATAGTATGACTGATTTGCACGCTAGCTTGCTAGCTTGCTAGCTTGTTTTGCTTACCTCAGCAAATGTTGCTTAAAGTCAGAAGTTTCCAGTGGAGTCATAACTAAACATTACTAAACATACTTCAATATGTTATGAATATATAAATTATGAATATAATATATTACTTCAATATGAATATATATATATAATATATATTATCTATTGTTAAAGTAAAACAATAGATCATATATTGACTTACCCTGCTGTACTAGAACATTGGGGTTCCTTTCCATGTGAATTGTAGCCTACGTGACTCTGGACTGCGATTTTAATGTCCTCTTCATTCACAGTATTCCACCAACAAATTAATGTTATATTGTGAAAGCAGCACTCAAATGCATAGTCCTTTCAGTCTACCTCTATCTCACAACTATTATTCCAAAAATTTGCTCTTATTTTCTTTGGAATATCCCTCACTGATTACAATAGCAAGTTACATATGCCGGGGGGGACAGGACTTAGCAAAGGGTGAATTGGCGGACTGCTTGTGCTTGTTGCTCCTTTGGATTTATTCATAGCGATGTTGCTGTTTCCACAGATCTTCCAGCACTTCCTCATGCCAATGAAACCCAAACTGTATCAAGCCATAGGGTCCTTTAACCTCAGAATACAAATCATTTTCATAATGGTCATATGGGTCACATTGGTAAGCACTGACAACTGAACATTTTTTTTTGTTTACCTCTGACATGAGTTCAGCACTAATACAAATCATTGTGAAAGGCAAAGACAATCAATGTACTTCATCAACAAGGTACAGTATGAGGACATACCACCTGTTTAAGGGCAGAGGGCATTGCCAGGACACTGGAAAAGTTCTCTTAAGCCTCACTGACTTTCAGTAGAGAGAAGGTAACTTCTGATAACAGGGTCCAATTGCCATTTATGGAGAAGCCCAAAAAGGCTGTTGACCTGTTGGACTGAAGTAGTGTTCTCTGCCTGCTTCCAGTGCAGGAAGTGAAAATGGTTAACCCAACAAAACACAGAGCTGAGTCACCCACATTACAAACACTCTACATCAAAGGGCTGAGTCACCAGCATCATAAATACTCTGAGCAAATGTACTTTACTGCTTGTACGTGTGTGTGTGTGTGTGTGTGTGTGTGTGTGTGTGTGTGTGTGTGTGTGTGTGTGTGTGTGTGTGTGTGTGTGTGTGTGTGTGTGTGTGTGTGTGTGTGTGTGTGTGTTAGTTCATATGCAGCACAATTGAACAGTTGTGCTATCTCTTTACATGTGTGTATTTTTTTCTCATTTGGACTGCATTTGGATATTTGTTGCATTATGTATGATGCATTCTGCATGCCTGGTGAGTGAGGGAGACATAAAGCAAGCAATATCCTCTTGAAAAATAGGCCATTTCATTATAGGTTCACACACAAACGCACACACACACACGCACGCACGCACGCACGCACGCACGCACGCACGCACGCATGCATACACGCACTTCTGTGTGGTTGACACATGCACGGTGTCATTGCTGTGGAAGATGAGACTGTGTTGCTAAGAGACCCGTCATCATTAGATGAGGCATGTGGTAAACTAATCCAGGCCTTTCTTATTCCCTGTTTGTAGGCCTACCTAAGAAAAGCAATGTGTTATTTGATTCACTATTTGATAACCTACATCATTTTGAGCCAGGACATGCAAGGCTACATCTATGGAGGAAGTCATGTGACATAGTATAAAGAGCGACACAGTCTGTGTAGGGACGATAGAGAGGATGGATGGGTCAAACACAGAACTTTCACCCAGGAGAACACTGTTGATATCCCGTGTGAAAAGCAAAAGTCAATGTTGACCTACTTTTGTTATTTAACTAACTGTACTCAACTGAGTTACATAGCAAACAGGGTTGTATTGTAACCATAGACTGTATGAAAAATGGACAGAGCTACGGTTACTTCCCCCATAGCTTTGTGAACCTCGGTTTTGAAACCTTGAGTCTGGCTTGATGGGCGCTGCCATCTTGAATTCTGGCATCCAAAGACCGAAAAGGAAGGAGCCTGGGAGAAACGAGGGGTGGATCTGAGTGATACCCCACGAGGGATCCATGTGCACACCCATATCTATCGGCAACCTGACTGTATCTGACCTGCTGGCGAAGTAGTTGCTGCTAACAAAGGTAGCTTGCATAAACGGAGGTAGGCTATACAGCTAACCCAAACTAACTGCTACATTACTGTAGTAGTACTACGTTTGGTAAACATATAGAATAACCGTTAACCTTGTATTGTTATTGTCTGTTTTGTTGTTATTCTGTCTTGTATTGTTGTAGCTGAAGTTACACTGTGTAAGCTGTCACTGTCGTTACTTGACGATGGATAACGTGAATAACGGAACGATTACAGCATTATATTATTTCCTACGGTTTACTTATGACGTGCTGTTTGTTTAAGACTCCGGATATCAGCAGATGGACATGTGCTTTTTTAACTAGTTTACACCACAGAAAAATGTTGAATGAAATACATTTTTTCCAAGTCCTTTAAAGTGTACTGTTGGCATTAAAATTATCTAACTAATAAGCCATTGATATTAATCTTTTCCGTTTCAGTAAAAATATTGTGACAGTCACCATGGCATGTGCACCCACACTATGTGGTTTGAGTAATTAGTTACATATCTATTGCTATTTAATGTAAAACAGTACAGCAGACATTCTATTTTTTTATAATTAAGGCTTTACCTCTACAGCCTTTCTAAGGCTTTCCTCCCATTACAATGTTTTCTGTCCATCCAGCCAGTGTGTGGATCATAGGAGACTATGTCCGGTGATGGGCTGACAGAGCTACAGAGAACAGGGGAACAGCCTTGGCACTGAGGGAGCTGACTTACTGTATATTTTATTATTACTGCATGTATTTTTATTTAGATATATTTGAATGTAAATTTTGCACTGAATTAATTCTTATTCATGACATTCTTCTGTACACATTTAAGTATTATTTTTAAAGGGTTTACATGGATAATGTAATTGTTGAAATTAATTCAGATTTGAATGCGCAATACAAGTTCTTATGCAGGTCTTGCCAAAAGTTTGTAGATGTTTTTATGATGCAGATCTGGTATTAACATTAGCAACATGTACAGTATTGTAATCAGACAAGAACACATTGATAGAGTTTTTTTCCACAACTTGTAATCAGTTACAACAATGCTCTTTATACACTATGTTAGCTCTCATCATCTCATCTCATCTCATCTTCAGCCGCTTATCCGGGGTCGGGTCGCGGGGGCAGCAGCTCTAACAGGGGACCCCAAACTTCCCTTTCCCAGGTCGCATTAACCAGCTCTAACTGGGAGATCCCGAGGCATTCCCAGGCCAGTGTGGAGATATAATCTCTCCACCTGGTCCTGGGTCTTCCCCGAGGCCTCTGGATGTGCCTTGAACACCTCCCTAGGGAGGCGCCCAGGGGGCATTCTTACAAGATGCCCGAACCACCTCAACTGGCTCCTTTCAATGCAAAGGAGCAGCGGCTCTACTCCGAGTTCCTCACGGATGGCTTAACCTCCCCCCCTTATCTCTAAGTGAGACTCCAGCCACCCTCCTAAGAAAACCCATTTCGGCCGCGACCACGTTCTTTCGGTCATGACCCAGCTTTCATGACCATAGGAGAGGGTAGGACTGAAGATTGAGATTGAGAGCTTTGCCTTCCGGCTCAGCTCTCTTTTCGTCACAACGGTGCGGTAGAGCGGCTGCAACACCGCTCCCGCTGCTCCGATTCTCCAGCCAAACTCATGCTCCATCGTCCCCTCACTCGTGAACATGGTGCAGAGGTACTTGAACTCCTTCACTTGGGGTAAGGACACATTTCCTACCTGGAGTAAGCAATCAACCGGTTTCCTGCTGAGAGCCATGGCCTCAGATTTAGAGGTGCTGATCCTCATCCCAGCCGTTTCACACTCGGCTGCGAACCGATCCAGTGAGAGCTGAAGGTCACTGACCGACGATGCCATCAGGACCGCGTCATCTGCAAAAAGCACAGACGAGATCCTCAGCCCACCGAACTGAAACCCCTCCCCACCACGACTGCGCCTCGATATCCTGTCCATGAAAATCACAAACAGGATTGGTGAAAAAGCCGAATCCGACTTACTGCCGAGAATCCGGACACAGCTCTCTCTTTGGGTGTACAGAAATTGGATGGCCCACAGAAGAGTCAGCCTCTGCTGCCCATGTCTGGTCCGTCGAGGCCCCTCACCTTCACTGCCACCTGTGCAGCAGCACACCCGACCCCAGCGGTTCCTCCTGCGAGTGGTGGGCCCACAGGATGGAGAGGAGGGAGGTGCCACATCACTTTTTCGGGCTGTGCCCGGCCGGGCTCCGTGGCAAACCAGGTGCTCGCCGACGAGCCCTCTGTCTGGGCCTGGCTCCAGACGGGGGCCCCGGGCTTCCTACGGGCAGGGTCTCTCTTCCTCTTCCTCGTTTGTCCATAGAGTCTTTGTGAACCATTCTTAGTCCGGCCACTCGCCTGAGACCCTACCAGGAGCACTAATATGTAATGTTACTTACTGGATATACTGAACAACAGACTGAGTGTCTTTTAGTACAACCGGTCAAACTTAAGAAACTGAAAGCACACTGCGAACACAGAAGAACATCACGGTTGTAATTTTTCACGGCTGCTTTAGGTTTGATTGACAGCTCTCCGTCTTTGAAACCTGTCAATCACAAACTTTTGCAACCATCTTATTGTAGCAACGGATCAAGTGAGAAATAGGCCATTTTATCGTTGACTTGCATAAAACTTTTCCTTCTGCAACTGCTCGTGTGGCCACTCTCGAGAATACAGGCTTAAAGCACTTACGCGTTGGTCTTACTTTTTAGACCCAGACGCTTTATTATTTTATAGTCTATCAATTTAATGAAGTACATTACAGTACAATACTTCATTGCTGTACTTGAAGTGAAATTCCGATGTAAAATCATCCCAGGGTCTTTTTAGGCAAATAAGCCATCAAGAAAAACATTTTTTGTGTATGAACTATTAACGTAGATTTTCCGGCGAGACCCTAACAGCCTGCTGCGGCTAACACGGATAAGCATTAAAACAGCTTTTTGAACCACTAATACTGCTCCAAATAACACCAAACCTCTGCAGTAGCATGAGAAGAGTCCCTACACAATTACAGGGGGAATGTGTTGCAGGAAGACGTACAGTGAGCGCAGGCACGGGTAAAGCTGACTACCCTGCAACTTGAAGTGAAGAAAGACAGAATGTTTCGTGTTTGTATCTTTCCCGGCTGCAAAACAAAAATGAAAGCTTACAACCCAGAAACTTTTCATAGGCTGCCATTGCGGTACGATGAGCGTGCTCTGATAAACCAGTGGCTTATTGTTTTGAATCTGGACACTGAGAAACTGATGGAGATGCTTTGGCAGAGAGATTACCGTGTCTGCAGCAAACCACAACGTTTACGTGTTCTGCTGGAATAAATCATCAATGGGCTCCTTCCTTTGGATTTACTTTGGTTATTGACTTTAATGGAGCAGCTTGTACCGGGGCCAGTGGGTAACGCTTTAAAACACTCTTTTAATAAACTCTGTGTTCACATACTGCGGTGTTGGTGCTTTGGTTAATGTGTAGGGACTCTTCTCATGCTACTGTAGAGGTTTGGTGTTATTTGGAGCAGCATTAGTGGTTAAAAAAGACGTTTTAATGTGTTCAACTCGCCGCCCCAAGCTAATCAGTGTTAGCAACGGCATGGACAATCTACGTTAATAGTTCATCCACGAAAAAATACTGTCTTGATGGTTTATTTGATGAGCCAATTTGACTAAAAAAGACCCTGGGATGATTTTACACCAGAATTTCACTTTAAGTAGAATTTTCTGTATTTTCTGAATCTGTACTTTACTTTGTTATTTAATGATGAGATCAAACTTAGAGAACAAAGTATTAATTCTTGATTAATTCTGAAATATTGTTATTTGTATAAGGCAATTAATACAAAGATGCACAATTAGCAAACCTGCTTCTATTTTGTTTTGGAGTATCTGTATTTTGATATAGAATGTGAAAAAACATGGTTATTACCCAGGATTTTTTTTTCTCAAATATGGTGCAAGAGATGTCTCTGAAATGATTGCACAGATGTTATCCTGTTAATTCTGTTATTGTAAGATATCTGTTAAATGTTGATCCTCTCTGCTCCTTTTGTCACACCACAAATCTTTTTAGGGAATGCTCTTTTAGTCAAACACTGTGGCAAGATATTAACCTCTTTTTAAACATAAAGTTAGGTATACCACTCAAATTCAAACTTGATTTTATTTTTTGGGGTATTTTTGAAAATATATTTCCAGGCAAACTTTTCAATTTGGACGTCTGGTCTGGTCTGAGATCGTGTACACAAATTTGAGCCTGTGCATTTGCGGTGCAGCAAAATCTGGCTGAAAATAATTAACAAACCTCAGCTGTCATTAAGCATAAGCAGTCACATATTAAGAACAGATCAAAGATTGTACTCATGTGCGTCTGAAGGCACCATCCATGAATGATTACGCATTCATCAATCGTCAAAACTACCACTCGATAAATGTACAGGTGATTTGTGATGCCAAGCTATCGCTTTTTAACGTGGTGGCCAGGTGGCCATGGGGAGGGGGGGGGGACGCGATTATTTTATATTTCAAAACAGCTCGGCTCCAGCCCCCCGCGACCCCGACAGGGAGAAGCGGTTGAAGGTGAATGAATGAAAAGGAAAGCGCACTGCAGAGCCAAAGTCATCTCCTCGGTTAGTGGCTACCCTCGATAAATTGCATTATATCAAACAAGGTATCAGATGATTAACATTTTGGTATGGTTCTTCTAGGTGACAAAGGTTATCCCCTAACGGAATACCTAATAATCCCGTTAGCAAACCCCGCTACAGAGCAGGAGCGCAGGTTCAGCAGTGCGCACACACGCACACGGGTCTCAGTGGAGCGCTTCTTCGGGTTGACTGCCTCCGTTATTCTTTTCCATACAGCGTTTTTATGGGCCCCTTTTATTCCACTCTTAAGACTGCACAAAAAGCACATCTTTATTTTGCTCCATGGTTGATGTCAGGATGCCGATCTCTGTGTCGGAAAAGTTTCTTTTCGTACCAGTGTTTCTCCTCTAAATGTTTGACCCAGTGGGCGAGGCCTTTGAACCAGGAATATTTAAGGGCGTAACATGTTAATGGCGTTCGAATTCAGCCACCGCATTTATCAAGGCCCGTTCATTCATATGCTGAGATTGGTCCGATACGAATGTTTCATAAATCACACGTGGGTCCTGTAGTACGACCAATTCTGCGCTCAGATCTGCGCCCGTTTTCACTCAAGATTGATAAATGAGGCCCAGTATGTTTTTAATATTGTCTTATTATTAGTGAAATTCTATATACATACCACCAGATTTGCAAGAAGAAACGAAGATAAAAGAATCACGTGAATAAAACTATGCTTTTTTCATTGGTTGTTGAGCTAATCTTACCCAGATAAAATAGTGCTATTTTCTGATTGGCCGTTGTGTAACCCTCATCCTTTTTTTGATGGGCTGGTAAGTGGCAGCTCGACTGAGCTCCAGAGGAGATGCCTTGATTCCTGCCATAGTGAGAGCAGCGTTACTGCGCTGAAGCTTATTAGGGCCCGATCACCGGCTGAAAGTCGGTCGGCGAAAGCCCTATTGAAATTGCTGAAAATATATATATTTTCTTGTTTGTTTGTTTGCTTTTTTCCCAAATGAATTGCCTTTTTGGAAGCTTTATCATATTCAAAAACTCACCAAACTTCACAGATCATTCAGGGGTGGTGAATATTTACGTATTTCAGTGTTTTTTCAAAACTGGGCGTGGCAAATTGACTCACTGGAACCCCCTAGAATTCAGCCCCAATTTATGAAAACCTGTGAACATATAGAACCCACCCAGATGTACAAAGACGCCTCTTGGAGGTATAGCCTAAACTCAACCAGAAGTCGGCCATTTTGAATTTTAGGGCCATTTTTCCACTTTTGCACGTGTCATACTTGACTCCTTCTCCTAGGGATTTAACACAATCGACTTAAAAAAAAGATCAGAACCGTCTCAACACATGTCTGATCAAATAATACTGAAAACTTTTAGTTTTCACTGCACCGTGTGGGCATGGCGTGGCGCCAAAGTGACGCATGTCGCTATACAAGAGGAAGTTGTTGAAACCTGACCATACAAATTCCAAACAAAAGTCAAGGCCTGAACACAACTACATATCAATATTGAGTCCTAGTGATAGTGCCCCCTATTGGCAAACAAATTACAGCCCCTCCCCCAGGATTGCCATAAAATTCTGAAAACCGGTAGGCACATATAACTCATCCAGACGTACAAAAAAGGCTCCAGGAGCATTAAGCTAAAGTCAATAGGAAGTCGGCCATTTTTTAATTCTATAGCCATTTTTGCACATTTGCACGTGTCGTACTTTAACGAACTCCTACTAGAGATTTAACACGATTAACTTCAAAAGCAGCCAGTGTCATCTAAAGACATGCCTGATCAAACAATACTCTGCACTTTTTCTAAATTTTGCTCTGTGTCACCATAGCTTAGCATCAAATTTAGGCCATTTGCCATAGTTGATAAGCAGGAAGAAGCTGTAATTTAATCATACATTGTCCAATCTGCGCCAAGTTTCTCATGCATGACAAGAGACAAGTTTTTTTACAACTTTTACTTTTACTTCACTATATTTCCTTTATAAAAATTATAATTATACTCTGATACCTTTTCCATCGGCATCTTCGTTACTTGTTACTACAAAATAAATCAGAAGCTGTTTGTTAAGCTGCGAACAGACGTGACGGACACAGCTGCATTTAGCGAGATCGAGGCAGCTAGCTAGCTAGCTGCAGCTCTGCCGGCTCAGCCTGCAGCTATACCTTACTCTGCTGCTGTGCTAACCAGGGATCTGAATGCTTCTAAAAGAACAGAAATTAAGTCTCAGATGAAGTGTGGGGCTCTAAAAGGAGCAGTTGTGTTGTAGTGAGATCAGGCCGTCAGTGATTTAACCTCAGAAACTGTACAGGAACACCTTCAGCACACCGCGGGTCTCCACTCTGCAGCGGCGAGCCAGATGGCCGTTTGGAAATCCCCTAGATGCTATCAAGGAGAACTATGGTGATGCTTAGCACCTCCTGTACCACAATCACAACTCTGATTGGTGGTCACAAGAGCTTCACAAGAACTAGCAACACTGCGTCCATCACCTTGTAATCGCATCTGTATGTAATTGTTATAGTGCTACAAACATTGATTTACACAAAAATAAATAAATAAGGATCTAAAATACTTCAAATTATAACAAATTAAATCACATAATTCTACCACACGTTGCTGGGCATCACATTAGCATTAGTTATTATAAGCCAGTTCAAGCCACAATAAATTTGTAATTTTACTTTTACTTCCAATACTTAAAGTAGCAGTGGGTAGGATTTAGCTTCTTCTAGTGGTGAGTTAAAGATTACAACCAACTGAATACCCCTCCCCTCACCCTTCCCTTTCCAAGCGTGTAGTAGAAGCTACGGTGGCCTTCAGGTACGATCACTTTGCCTTTTTAATTCTCTCTTTCACTTTTTTGGCAACAAGGATTCCTTCTCCTGTGGCATGGCATAAGTAGGATCTTGCATAATGAACAAAAGTGCAGTGAAGGCTTTCAAATTTGCTAGGACAGTGACTAGTGCGTCTTGCTTAGCTCCTTCTCTAGTCTTCCACAGGCACACTGGCTCTGAGCCAAAACACGTTTAGCCTTACTAGTACCACGTAATGCTTTATGTCCCTCCCTGTCATTGATAGTTTTTTTTAGACTGGAAGGACATGGACACTTCCATGGAGCTTACCCATCCCATCCCATACAGATGAAAAATGATTTGCTCAGGAGGATGAGTCAGATTGTTGGCAGAGGTACACAGTGTCCCTTTAAGTACATTGAATATAAGAAAATTACTTTATATACTTAAGTACAGTAAATAGACGATACTTTAAGACTTTTACTCAAGAATTATTCTAAAAGGTGACTTTCACTTCTACCAAAGTCATTTTCTGGTAAGATACTTGTACTTTTACTCAAGTATTGCTTTCAAGTACTTTACACCTGTTACAAGACTGGTAACAAACGTACTTATTTTAACCCACACCACGGTCTCAAACCTTAGGCTTAGCAGTGTCCTCCTTTAGCATCTTAGTGGCCTGAGAGGAGAAGCTCCTCCTGACCCTCCCAGTGCTGGCAAGCCTGGCCTAGTTTATCCAGTACCTTCTTCCTGACTTCAATAGGGAGAAAAAAAGGCATTTATTCATTATTATTTTATAATTTATTAGGCAGTCGTGATTTTTCTTTTTTTTGTCAGTTCAAACCAAGCCCGTCAACATGGATTGAACCCTCGTTATGGCCATTCAGATGGTATTTGGGAGCAATGTATTAGGGCTGAAACAATTACTTGATTACAAAAAATCCTCCAGTCAAAATCTCTGCCTCAAGCTTTCGTTTAATTCCTATCACTCGGGTTATGCGGCCTGTTCAGCGCAAGAGTCATTGTTCCCCACGGACTGTTTTTGCAGATGCACACCAGTACAGCCCGGAAAAGGCAGAGAATAAGTTTGGGATCATTTAACACTTAAAAATGAAGCAAAAAAGTACTAGAACGGGCGTACCACAACAGATTATTCAGTGTCTGTGGCGAAAGCAGCCCATTGTTCATCAAGCGCGGCTGTTTCGGTTTAAGCATGGAATGGTTTAAGGAGTGCGGTTGCTGTAGTGACGGTAGATGTTAAAAACAGGGAGAGAATGCATAGCTGTCCTTGTGAATACCTCTACAGTATGTCACCTACCTGATCAGTCTTTATAGTTTTGTTTGAGTAAATGTGTCAGGGGAGTTTTGTTCGTTGTTTGTTTGTTGTTTGTGCATCACGTAGAATTTTATGCACCACTTTGAATTGTTTAAATAGTAAACTTATTCATGGTAAATTGCGAGTGTATTACATTCAACACACCTCTCTCTCTCTCTCTCTCTCTCTCTCTCTCTCTCTCTCTCTCTCTCTCTCTCTCTCTCTCTCTCTCTCTCTCTCTCTCTCTCTCTCTCTCTCTCTCTCTCTCTCTCTCTCTCTCTCTGTCTCTCTCTCTCTCTCTCTCTCTCTCTCTCTCTCTCTCCCTCACACAAACGTGCACACACAAACACAAACAAACACACAAACCCACCCCTGTTAGGTTACCACACCAAATAGGCCCCAGACAAAATATATTTTTTTGCAAAATATAATACATTGTTCCACAAAATGATAAATATATATATATATATATATATATATATATATATATATCATTTTTTTTATTACTCGATTAATCAATGGAATAATTGGTAGAATACTCAGTTACAAAAAGATTTGATAGCTGCAGCCCTACAATGTATACCAATTGTCTCAGGTGCTGGGAATGGGCTGAGGTTGTCACAATTACCAGTATATTATCACCAATATTTTAGTGCACTGATACAACCCAGTAATACAATGATAAAGACAGCTACTAGTTTTAAATAGTTAACCAGCTGGTTTGGCCTGTAGTAAATGTGACATTTCAACATCAAATCAAAATCAAAACAGAACCATTAGTTGACATAATGCTTCACAGGGTTTAATTTTACATGTATGACATAGAAACACAAACTTGTCTTTGTCATATACACGTTCAGTACATTTCTTAACCTGTTTTTAGGCACAGAGTAGTATTTAATGTACTTGTAGCCTACTGTTGGACTGTGGCTGTTACATTTAGACAGTAGTGTCAAAATAAAGAGGAAACATGGAATTTCATTTACCTGCAGAAGCCATGAAAGACCAGGTGAAAAAAATAAACTTTGAGGCTAAAAATGGCTGTTCTGAGGGCGAGAAAGCTGTGCTGAATGAACAACAAATAGCCTGTTAAGTCCACACCTGGTGATTATTTGTACATCACAGCTGATGCATCAGCGCATGACTGTTTCACAGGACCTCTGCTGTTGTTTTCAGGTGATTTAAGAAGAAACATAAACACAAGATCTACAAAATCAGTCAAAAGACGCTTTATTCACCTTTGACTGCTCGCCTACTGTATGTCCACGCTCGTAAATTTAAGCACGGAGCTGGGAACTGGCTCTGTGTGTGTGTGTTTGTGTGTGTATCACAGACATCGCCCATGATGTGTGATCAGTGAACTGTATGCTTATTTTGTCTACACAGACAACATCAGCTCCTGTCACAAATCAAATACATTTTGACCCAACACCTGAAGCTTTCATCAGATATTTAGATGGTGTCTGTCAAAGTGTCTTCAAAATGAAATCGCATGAAAACAACAGCAGTCTGCTACAGTTCAAACACACAGACCTCCTGTGAAACAGCCATGTCCAGCTGTGATGTACAAATAATGTCCAGGTGTGAACTTAGCCTGCTATTAGTTGTTACATTTATTTTACAGATTGCATTTCTTGCATCCAGGTGCATCATTTACACATAAGGTAGGCATCATGATCATTGACATGAATATTAAGTAGCCATGTGGAACACAGTCTCTTTACAATATGATTCCATCAGACCTTATATCTACACTGTTTAACCTAAGTCAGCACCTATGCACAGTCCCATTATCTTTTTACAGACATTTGTAGTTCACTGATAATGTAAAACATGTTGTTTATGCTGCATTTTGATGAACTTTCACTTCCCTTTGTATCGTGCGTCAGGAACTTCATTCAGCATGGCTTTCTCACCCTCAAAACAGTCTAATTTGAATTTAGAATAGAATAGAATTTAAAATCCTTCTCCTTACATACAAAGCTCTTATTGGTCAGGCTCCGTTGTATCTTAAAGAGCTCATAGTACTGTATTACCCAACTAGATCGCTGCACTCTGAGAATGCCGGGCTACTTGTCATTCCTAGAGTCTCCAAGCTCCTCTCCTGTGCAAGTGATATTCGGAGGCAGACACTTCCCCCATATTTAAGAGAAAACTTAAAACTTTCCTCTTTGATAAAGCTTACAGCTAGGGTCCCTTAGCAATGTTGTTATTGGCATTCAATTTGTCTTAGAGCCTGCATGTACAGGGCCTAGGCTGATTTTGTTCTGCTTAATTCTGCTGCTATAGGCCTAGTCTTCCTGGGGATAATACTGTTATTGATACTCTGAGCTTCTCTCCTCTCTGTCTCTATCGTTCACGTCTCATCAATGCATGTTAATAATTCAACTCCATGTTTGACACCATAATTATTATTATCGACATGTTCTGTCACTCTAGCTGTGCCTGTTTCTTGCTGTACTGCTGTATTAACTTCCATAACTTGTAAGTCATATTCACATTGCTTTAGCTATCACTATAGTCACTGTTACTTTTGAGGTTGCTTGCATCTCTGGAAGTGTGTCTGTCTGTCTGTCTTTGTGTCTGTCTTTGTCTCTCTGTCCATCGGTCTGTCTTTTCTCTCTCTCTCTCCCCTTTTCTTCCTCCCCAACCAGTGCAGACAGATGTCCGTCCTCCATAGAGCTGGGTCTGTCCGATGTTCCTGCCTGTTATAGGGAAGGTTTTCGTTGGCGGCGTACTCAATGGGGGAATTGTTGGGTCTATGTAAATCATAAATAAGTCATATAGTGTGGTCTATACCTACCCTGTAAAGTGTTCTGAGATAACTTTTGTTATGATTTGGCACTGTAAATAAAATAAAATTGAATTTAATCGAATTTATAGGTAGTAACAACCCTACTCCTCTTGATTTGGGCTCTGGCTAACCAGTAGTTGTGTAAATGTAAACTAAAGCATATGAAATCATATCTGCATATCTTTCGGCCCCGCGGGGGGGCTGGAGCCGATCCCAGCTGACATCGGGCATAAGGCACATGTGAGACTTGAATGACAAGCGAAAATCAGACCTCCAAAACAGACAGCTAGTTTAAGGTTGAAGCAATTCAGTCTTTTGTTAAATGGTTGTGACGAAGAGCACATCGTCACCAGTTTTGCACACATGGCACCACGCACTTTAGACCGAGTATGAATACAGATGCACTTTAATAATTGCACAGACACTTTAAGAAGAGCAACAGCACTTTATTAGAGATTTGCACAATACATTTTAACACTATTTTTGGATTTGTAGCCATGTGATTGATGTTTGGCGGGTCTTGATCTGGCTGATAGGTGCTGTGTAGGCCACGCAGTTTACCTAGAGCAGAGGGACATGGGGTTAAATGTGCCTATTAAGTTGTTAATTGATCAAACAAGGAGCTAAGTTAAAAATGTGTATTGTGTTGCTTAATGAGTGTGCAGTGGATAAATCAAGAGTGTTGTGTACTCACCAGTCTTTTGTCTTCCGGGTGTGCAGGCAAAAGGCTTCCCCAGGAAACGGACGCCACTTATATAGTTCCGGGGGCAGCCAAGTGTAAATTGGTGTGGGGGTGGTGAATGTGTGCATTGTATTTTAGTGGAGGTAATATGAAGTGTATTGGTGTATTTTCTCTGTCAGTGGATGTAGAGTAGGATATATATAAGTCACAGATGATGGGGTGCAGATACAGAAATAAAAACAATGGTGGGTTAAAAATGTTTTAGGCCAGGGATCCTGGAGAATGGATTCTTCCAGGGTAATAGGTTGACACCCTATAAATAGGCGCCATTTTGGCAACCTGGGGTTCTCTTTTGTTTGGTGATCCTGATGTGCCTATACGGTTTGCCAAGGGCAATGAATAAAGAATCGCCTTGATGACCCACCTCAAACCTTGCTTATGGATCATTTTTTTGCTGTATCATCCGGCTGTAATTGTCGTCATTCTCACAAGTGGTGTCAGAAGTGGGATCCACGTTACAGTAAATGATGCCAAGGAAGGGGAAGAGCGATGGCCAAGAAGAACCAGATGAGGGGCCAAGCGGGCCAGACACCATGACAGATCCTAAGACAGAAGGCAAGCTGGATGAATTAGCAGGTCTGGTGAAATCACTCATGCGAGCACAAACAGAGAGAGACCACCAAAGAGAGAAAGAGTCCTCTCTTCAAGAACAGCGATGGAGACGCATGCAGTCTCAAGTCTCCCAAATGCAGCAACAAGTAAACATGAGGAGAGAAGAACAAAGAACAGAGCCGGACACTATGGATGGGAGTCGGCACCGACAAATAGATGACGAAAATTATGGTGATTTTGATGACCCAGATGAAATGATGAGCCAGGCAAGTTGGGTTGTCAGACAGAGGGAACCCAAACTACTTCCATTATCTCCAGATGATGACATTGAGCATTTCTTAACAACGTTTGAAAGGATGGCCCAGGTTTGTCACTGGCCTAAAGATGGATGGGCTGTGCGTCTGGTCCCTCTGCTCACTGGCAAAGCACGCAGTGCTTATGTTCTGAATGACATGAAAGAATCTGAAAGATATGAAAAAGTTAAAGCAGCAATTCTGGCAAAATATGAAATTACACCGGATACTTACCGAAGAAGATTCCGGTCCCTCAAGATTGAGTCTGGTGAAACTCCAAGAGAGCTGTATGTGCGTCTAAAAGACCTTTTTTGCAAATGGGTTAAGCCAGAGAAATCAACAGTTAAAGAACTAGTAGAGACTATGATACTTGAACAGTTCCTCAGGATGGTCCATCCAGAGCTGGAGATCTGGATCAGAGAGCATGACCCCAAGACAGCAGAGGAAGCTGCACAACTGGCCGACGTCTTCACATCAGCCAGAAACGGAAGCCGAGATGCCACCTTTGGCTGGGAGAACCACCGGGACCATTCAAGTAAGTCCTCTGGGGGTGACCAGGGGTTTGGTCAGCCACGAGGTAGAGGGTTTTCAAGTGATAGGCAGTTTACTCCCCAGGCCACAAGCTATGCTAAAAAGTCTCCCCCCCGAGCCTCGAAAAATGATGCCAGGTGTTACCACTGTAATGGTTTAGGGCACACAAAACCATTTTGTCCGGTCTTGAGCCACACTAAACCATCTTTCCTTTGTTCTGCCCTGAGACCAGCCACAGTAGGTACAGTGAGGGATGCAGGCCGTACAGCCCCAGTTCTGGTCAATGGAAAGCGTGAAGTGGCATTACTTGACTCTGCATGTTTTCAGACTGTGGTTTTGTCAGGTTTAGTCCCCAGAGATAAATGGAGTGAAGACAGATCACGTATAAGCTGTATTCATGGAGATGAGCATGTTTATCCTACAGCTGAAGTTTATCTGACGGTGGCGGGACAGACTTTTCTGTTGTCTGTGGCATTAGCGCCAACATTTAGGCAATGATGTACCCACACTCTATGACCTTATGACCCAGCCAATATGCAAACTTGACAGGAGCAGTGATGGTCAGAGTGGCCCACTGAAATCGGCTACTGAACTGAGTGATTCAGTCATGTTGCCTGTAAAACAATGTAATGTCACCACCAGAGCACAGAGTGCAGAGGGAGTCCTCAGAGAGCTGCCTTTCTTTGGGGTAGACTGGGAAGCAGGGCCAGTGAAACCTCACAAGTCAAGAGCACAGGGAAGGCAGGAGAAGCTAAAAGGTTCACTTAGACAAGGAGCACAAAGCCCTCCTAAACCACCAGAACTGCTTGATTTTGAGTTTCCCCCAGATCTGAGCTCACTGCAAAAGCAAGATGTGACACTGAAGCACTGGTTTGAAAGGGTGACAGATGTAGAGGGTGTTCAGCAAAATAACCCAAGCTGTTTAGATGATGCCACCTACATGGTGAAGGAGGGTCTTCTCTATCAGAAAAAGGGAAAAACTGAGACTTTAGCGCTGCCACAACAGTTTAGGCAGAGAGTTATGGAGATGGGTCATTCAATTCCATGGGCAGGCCACATGGCTTTCCAGAAAACTCTATACAGGATTGCAAGCCGTTTTGTTTGGCCAGGGATGTACACTCAAGTCTCTAATTTCTGTGCTTCATGTGAAACCTGCCAACTAACCTCTGCTAAAGGAGTCGTACGTGCCCAATTACAGTCGTTACCCATCATTGATACACCCTTTGAGAGGATAGGCATGGACATTGTAGGCCCAATAGAGAAAAGTTCCTCAGGCCACCGTTATATTTTGGTTGTCTGCGACTATGCCACACGGTACCCTGAAGCCTTCCCCCTCAGATCTTTCAAAGCTAGACAAGTAGCAGATTGCCTTGTGCAACTTTTTTCTAGAGTGGGCATACCCAAGGAGATTTTAACAGACTGTGGGACTAATTTTTTGTCCAAACTGTTGCAGCAGGTTTATCAAGTGTTAGGAGTAAAGGGCATTAAGACCACCCCTTACCACCCCCAGACGGATGGACTGGTGGAGCGCTATAACCAGACACTGAAAAACATGCTGCGCAAGTTTGTATCCCACACAGGCTCCGATTGGGACCGCTGGCTGCCATACCTTCTGTTTGCCTACAGAGAGGTCCCACAGGCATCTACAGGTTTCTCTCCGTTTGAACTGTTGTATGGGCGCCAGGTGAGAGGACCACTGGACCTGCTGAAAGACTACTGGGAGAGTTCGAAGCCAGAAGGAGAAAATGTGGTGGCATATGTGGTAAAAATGAGGGAGAGACTGGAGGAGATGACGGCGCTTGCACATGAACACATGGAGTCAGCTCAACGAAACCAGAAGGTGTGGTATGATCAAAAGGCCAGAGAGCGGGTCTTTCACCCAGGTCAAAAAGTGCTGTTACTGCTGCCAACCAGTGAAAGCAAGTTACTGACTAAATGGCATGGGCCATATGAAATCAGCAAACGCGTGGGCAAGGTCACATATGAACTTTTTATGCAAAACAGGTTTAAAAAATATCAGACTTTTCATGTTAACCTGCTTAAGGAGTTCCAGGTGCGTTCAGAGCCTGTGCACCAGCAGCTTTTGGTCCATGCGGTTCAGGAGGAGGATACTGTTGACAAGTTCTTCCCAGCTACTGCCACAACAGCCGAGGGCCCAGAAGTGGACCTGTCACATCTGTCCCTCACCCGGCAGGCAGAGGTGAAGCCCCTGCTTGACCCAGAGCTCTTCAGAGAGACACAAGGTTTCACCTCACTGGTGCAACATAGGATTCGGCTGAAGGGAGAGGCCCCTGTGCGTCAGAAAAGCTATAGGATTCCTGAGCGGTTGATTCCTCTGCTGCAGAAGGAAATTAAGCTGATGTTGGAGCTGGGAATAATAGAGATTTCCTGCAGTGAGTGGTGCAGTCCCATTGTGTTGGTCCCAAAGAAGGATGGTACACTCCGATTTTGTATTGATTTCAGATACCTGAATACAGTGTCCAACTTTGACCCATACCCAATGCCTCGGATTGATGATCTGGTGGAGCGAGTTGGAAGAGCTCGGTACATCACCACACTGGACCTAAGCAAGGGCTACTGGCAGGTCGCCTTGGCACCAGATGCCAAGGAGATGACAGCTTTCAGAACACCATTCGGTATGTATCAGTTTAAGGTCATGCCATTTGGTCTCCAGGGGGCACCAGCCACATTTCAAAGACTAATGGACCATGTTTTGAGGGATTTGTCTGACTGTGTGGCTGCATATTTGGATGATGTAGTTATCTTCAGCCAATCATGGGAGGAGCATATGGTTCATCTGCAGCAGGTGCTGCAGAAAATAGGGGCAGCCGGCCTCACCATTAACCCTCACAAGTGTGCTGTTGCCCAAAGAGAAGTGGAGTACTTGGGTTACGTCATTGGTTTTGGACAAATTAGACCACAGCTTGGGAAAATGGAGGCCATCCAATCCTTTCCTGTTCCCACTACCAAAAAGAGGTTGAGGGGATTCCTTGGTCTGGTGGGCTGGTATCGTAAGTTTGTGCCTCATTTTGCGGATAAAGCTGTTTTGTTGAATGATCTAACCAAAGCCTCTGCTCCAAACAAGATTCAATGGACTGATGAATGTGACAGAGCCTTCAGGGACCTCAAGGAATCCATCTGCACTCACCCAGTCCTACACAGTCCTGATTTTGAGAAGCCTTTCATCCTGCAGACGGACGCTTCCGGAGTGGGCCTGGGAGCAGTGTTGCTGCAGGAGGTGGAAGGAGAGAGAAGACCCGTGGTGTTTCTAAGTCGGAAGCTGCTGGATAGAGAGACAAGGTACTCTACAGTAGAAAAGGAGTGCTTAGCGATGAAGTGGGCCATCGACACCCTCAGATATTATCTGCTGGGACGGCACTTCCTCCTGGAAACTGATCATCGGGCTCTACAGTGGCTGCATTGCATGAGGGATGCCAACATGCGCATCGCTGGATGGTATCTGGCTCTGCAGCCCTATGACTTCACGGTGCACTACAGGTCGGGGAAGTCAAATGTGGTGGCGGACTGTTTGTCCAGAGTGTCAGAGGAATGAGGTACTGTTCTCTTTGGGGAGAGGGAGGAGGAAATGTGACGAAGAGCACATCGTCACCAGTTTTGCACACATGGCACCACACACTTTAGACCGAGTATGAATACAGATGCACTTTAATAATTGCACAGACACTTTAAGAAGAGCAACAGCACTTTATTAGAGATTTGCACAATACATTTTAACACTATTTTTGGATTTGTAGCCATGTAATTGATGTTTGGCGGGTCTTGATCTGGCTGATAGGTGCTGTGTAGGCCACGCAGTTTACCTAGAGCAGAGGGACATGGGGTTAAATGTGCCTATTAAGTTGTTAATTGATCCAACAAGGAGCTAAGTTAAAAATGTGTATTGTGTTGCTTAATGAGTGTGCAGTGGATAAATCAAGAGTGTTGTGTACTCACCAGTCTTTTGTCTTCCGGGTGTGCAGGCAAAAGGCTTCCCCAGGAAACGGACGCCACTTATATAGTTCCCGGGGCAGCCAAGTGTAAATTGGTGTGGGGGTGGTGAATGTGTGCATTGTATTTTAGTGGAGGTAATATGAAGTGTATTGGTGTATTTTCTCTGTCAGTGGATGTAGAGTAGGATATATATAAGTCACAGATGATGGGGTGCAGATACAGAAATAAAAACAATGGTGGGTTAAAAATGTTTTAGGCCAGGGATCCTGGAGAATGGATTCTTCCAGGGTAATAGGTTGACACCCTATAAATAGGCGCCATTTTGGCAACCTGGGGTTCTCTTTTGTTTGGTGATCCTGATGTGCCTATACGGTTTGCCAAGGGCAATGAATAAAGAATCGCCTTGATGACCCACCTCAAACCTTGCCTATGGATCATTTTTTTGCTGTATCATCCGGCTGTAATTGTCGTCATTCTCACAATGGTATATATTCAATATCAAAATGGATATCAGAAATATCAAACTGTATGCGCGTAGAGAAAAACACGGAGGCAGAGCAAAGTGAGTTTAACCAAAGACAGCACAACACAATTTTCTAGGGGTCAGTAGATGAGTGACCCACTGGTCACCAGCTCAGTGTTGCTGAAGGTCAATGGACCTTAGACAAAGACATTATCAATGAAAATAAATCAAAACTAACATGCAAGGGATATTTTGTCTGACTAAACCTCAGTATTTCCTAAGATATGCAGTCGTGCTAACTTTGCTGGAGCTATCTGCTGAAAGTGCATGTCACCATCCTGAGTTTAAGTTGGATAAAACAATATTCTTATATTGTGCGTTCACTGAGGACAAAGTATTAAAGACCTCTGTTTGTCTGAGATCGCTTTGCATTTGCTGCTGCTCCTCAGACATAAAGCCAACATTATTCCCTGGTTGTTTAAAAATGTGCATGACTGACATTGCAGAGAAGTCAAGCAAGCTTGTATGCTGTCCTCTGAGCTGCAGCCAAGGAACTCTGAATGGAACAAGTTATTGTCTGACTGTCCACTATTTGCATAGCAATAAAACACATGTACACTTTTAATGCACATTTGACAGGTGGAAGCACAGGTGCATACAGTATGTGCACGATCATTCAAGTATGCACAAATATACGAGCACATACGAGTATGACACAACAAGCATTTGAGCATGCACACGAACACATACTCACACACACAGAGACATATTCACACACACATTCCTCTGTCCTCTGGAATCAGCATATTGAAACAAAGAGACAATGATAACAGCTGCTTATGGATCACTTAGTGCGACAAGTCAACGTGGCCTTTGTGTTCAGTCAATACGCCTTCTGTTCTCTGTCATCAGAGTTGTCATTATTTTGCAGTGTGTTCCATGGTTGAGAACATGAGGAGTCTTTTCTTTGTTGCCCCCCGTAGCCTCATTGAATCAGGCCATCATTGAGAATGAAGTCAACTCTGTTGTCCGTCAAAGAATGCTAACAACCCAGGCCAAAGATTTAAATTCATTAGCTTGCTGGAAAAATGTCTGCATAACTTGAGTGGAAGCAGCAAGAGACGATGCAATGCTAATGTTTGTTCTTTCCATCAAAAAGCTGCTTTCTTCAGACAGAGGTTTGCATGGGATTTTTTTTTCACGCCTGTCAGTGGACTGTGAGCCTACATAACCAATCTCATCAGAATCATGAAATGTTAAATACAAATGTTCGTTCTGTGTGCATAGTATAGAAAGGTGTTCTTGGAAGGCTCTGGATGCACACATGCTGTGTTTGTCATAATATGTATGTTTACTGCATATTCTCATGTCATTGAGTATTCATTCATTAGAAAGGACCCATAGTCAGTGTGTTACCTACAGTAGATGACAGCAGGTCCTCAGGTTAGAGAAGCAGGCAGTGATGCACGCAAGGAAGCCAAGCATCCTACTGCTATGGATGGGGTCAGCAGCTAAATAGATTTTAGACACCTAAAAAACCTATATCACTTTAAGTGTGTGCTATATTTATTATGTTTTCTCAGCTTGCCAACAGGCAGCCTTGTTTAAGTTTACACGGGGAATGGAAGCCCTCTCTCTCTTCAAAGCCACCACACTCTATTGACAAAAACAGTAATTTTACCAGTGGTGGAAGAAGTATTCAGATTCTATACTGAAGTAAAATTCCACACTATGAGAATACTCTCAGTAAAATGCAAATGCAAATGTAAAGTGCAGTAAAATGTTTTCCTTTTACATCTGGTGTTTGTGGATGAATATTCCTGCTGCATTCATGTGTATGTTTCATTTTCCTGCTGTATGTTTAAGATTGTGCTAATTTTAACTCCTTTATATCCTGTTGGGTAGTTTAATCTACAGCGATGCATCATATTCTATAAGATCATCATTCATATGTTGATATACTCTGTATGTAGTATGGCTGGCCTGTGAGAAAGAAAAGTCAGTTAAGCTGTCAGACAAAAGTAGTGGAGTAAGAGTACAAAATTTACCTCTGAGGTGTAGTGAAGTACAAGTAGAAAGCTGCATACAATGGAAACACTCAAGTACTGTACACATACCTTGTATTTGTACTTATGTACAGCACTTGAGTAAATCTACTTAGTTACATTGAACCACTGCCTTTGCTGGTCTACGTCTGTCTCAATTCCTAAACTACACTTTAAAACACCAAAGTCACACAATAACACAAACTAACCGATTGAGGCAGCATGTCAGGACTCCGGTCTTGTCGCTCCCTTCCCTCTACCTTTTGTATGAGTTTGTCTCCCTCTGTCTGTTTCTCCCTGCATGTGTCTTTCCCTGTGTGTTTGTCTGTTGGAGCTGGTAGGCGTGGCTTCGCCCAGCTGTGGCTCATCTTCTTGTCAACGCCTGGATAAATAGCCAAATTCCATGTTTCGACAGTTTCTTTTCTGGGTTACATCGTGGAGAGTGGGCAAGTTAGGGCGGATCCAGCTAAGGTGCAAGCTGTGACGGAGTGGCCGACGCCTACCTCCAGGAAACAGTTACAGCGCCTACTTGGGTTTGCCAACTTCTATCGTCATTTTATATGGAACTACAGCCAAGTGGTGTCCCCTATGACCAAGTTAACTTCACTGACTACCCCCTTGTTTTGGTCACCTGCGGAAGAGTCCTTCCAGACTTTGAATAAGCATTTTTCTTCCACCCCCGTGTTGGTCCAGCCTGATCCTTGTGCCAGTTCATCATGGAGGTGGACACTTCGGGCCTGGGAGTGGGTGCAGTGTTGTCGCAGCGAGCTGTAAGGGACAACAAGGTTCACCCTTGCGCTTTCAAGAAACTGTCCCCTGTGGAGAGAAACTACGGCGTTGGAAATGTCGTAAATGAGCCTTAGAGGAGTGGCGGCACTGGCTGGAGGGGGCAGAGACGCCGTTTGTGGTCTGGACTGACCATAAGAACATTGTACATACAGACGGCAAAGAGACTGAATTCCCATCAAGCCTGGTGGGCTTTGTTCTTCGGGTGCTTCAATTTTTACCTGACATATGTTCTAGGAAGCAAGAACATTAAACCAGATGCCCTGTCCTGACAGTTCGGACCAGCCGAAGAGGAGGAGACTTCTTCGGACCACATCCTACCTTCCTCCTGTGTGGTGGCCACTCTCACCTGGGAGGTTGAGACTAAGGTGAGAGAAGCATCACGTACTAACCCTGACCCCGGTGGCGGTTCACCGGGGCGTCTGTTTGTTCCCGCCAGTGTTCGTTCCCAGGTGCTCCAGTGGGGACACTCCTCTCGTCTTGCTGACCATCCCGGGTTCACCAGGACCCTCTTCTTCACCGTCACTTTTGGTGGAAATCGATGGCTAAGGATACCCGGGAGTTTGTCCAGGCCTATTTGATGATCGTGTTACATTTTCGTGTTGCTTTGTTTTATGTTCCTTGGTTTTTGTTTGTTTCTGGTCTTCGTCTGTTTAAATCGTACTCGTTGTCCTTGTCTGCATTTGGATCCTACTCCTCGGAGTTATTCCCCGCACCATTCATGACACAGCAGTAGACCAGCACATTCAACAAAATAACATTACTGTTTTTGACTGTTCTGATCATTTTTAATGGTTATATTGTATCAAACTTAAACTTGTGGTATCATTAAAAGCCTTAGTTGGTAGTGTGACTTTGAGAGAAATTGATGTTATGGTTCTTCTCTGTGTGAATTGGTTTCATCATCCAGATGAACTGATCCAGCCACGCTGTGGACTTTTACTATCTCATTTATTACTCTCTCTCTCCCTTTCTCTCTTACACACACACACACACACACACACACACACACACACACACACACACACACACACACACACACACACACACACACACACACACACACACACACACACACACACACACACACACACACACACACACACACACACACACACACACACACACTGTGTCTTCCATGGTTGGGCTGCAGACCCTGACCACCCTGAGTTCTCTAGATTAGGAATGATGACAGTGCTACATAAATGGGTTTTGTGTGTGTAGCACACACACACACACACATACACACACACTCATTGCACTCATATGTGAAAACAGCTATAAAGTAATCAACCTGGATTATTTTCTCTAAATGCTAATGATAACTGACTAGTTGTGTGTTTATTACTCTAATTTGGCTTGTATAATGATTCTAAATTTTGGGTTTTGTTGGCTCCTCTGATAAACAAACCTGAGGAAAACACTGGTTTGTGAAAAACCATCTTCACATCCAAAACTGATGATAAAATCCACTGCATCTCTATCAATCAGGGCGCAGAGGAGCATGAGTAAAGTGTAAAACAATGGGGCGGAACTTGTCCATTTGTCACTGCCATTGCTGCTTTGAAAGAAACTATTACCTTTGTGTAAATGGTCTGACTCCAGTGTGTCTCATGGCAGTATGTGCTGTTGCCGGCAGTGTTGTGTTGTACTGTGGTTGGCCTCATGGTGGAATAAGTTTTCCTTGTCGGGAGAAGTAACATTTCTTAAACACTTCCAGCATTGCAAAAGTCTGATGAATGCTATTCAGTGCTGTTCTTCTGGCTTCTGCTTTTCTGGTATCTTTTTTATTCCATGAATGAGTCTTCCTTGTCAAAGCCTGTTGCCTATATTACCCACAATGCAACTTGACCGGCAACAGTTAAGTCAGACATTTGGGTGTATTATGCTAGTAGCTAATGTTGTCTGGAAGCATACTTCTGTTCCTCGGGTACTATGTTCCCCAAGGCGTGTTTCCATTAGGGTAAAATGTGTCCGCTCGGAAAGTTTCAGGCCACGCCCTCTCAAATGGCCGTTCACTCTCCATGTTTCCATTACAAAAAAAAAGGCCCCAAATGGATTTACAAGATTCCGGAGGTGATGTATTACTTTGAATGGGTTTTGATCGCCGGTGATCATCTGATCAGTGATACAGTGACGCACGTTCTTCCTCAAGAGAAATACAGAGTTTGATTTAAGGTGGCCTGTATGATTCATAACGTCCACTTATGTACAAGTAATATGAAAGAAAACACTCCACCTTAAGTATTCGAGGCGCTGTAAAAGTGTTTGTCACCCCGCTGAAGTACGGTGTGTGTACAGGGTTGGAGAGTTTGTGTGTGTGTGTGTGTGTGTGTGTGTGTGTAAATGGGAGAGAGAGAGAAAGAGAGAGACAGGGGGGTGGGGGCAAAGGGAGTAGCATCCAGCTGGGGTCAGAAGCCAAGCGAGCGAGCCCGTGCAAAGAAACGCGTGCACAGATAATTTTCTGCGCTGCGTTCTTTTTCACCACTGGATAAAAGTGTCTACTTCGCCATGTTGTTGTGGTGTCTGTTCTACCACACGTGAAATCCCAATGGGAGTTACATCCAATCCGCAACTCTGATTGGATGTAATCAGAGTTGGACTTCTCTCAGGGGTTTGAGCAGGCATTTTTTTTTTACCTGCTCTCCCACAGGTCAGAAAAACAGCCGCTCAGCTAGCCACTCGAGCAACCCACATGCAAATTAGGGGCATTTCGGCGTGATAGACCCACCTCATTCCGGGTATTCGACCATAGTGGAAACGCACCTTTTGTATGTGATCGGGTAACATTGGACCTGTGGAACAAATGGATGACCTCTGTTGCCTTGAACTGCTAGCCTGTAGCAGAACTGAAGAGCAGGCTACAGAGGTCTGTTAAGTTCACTTCTTTCTTCCTCACCTCCAGATTCTTTTCATTTTCAAACTTGTAGTCTTCAGCCCCAACCAATGCTGACTCAAGTGACGTCCCTTAAGGACATTTGTCAGACACAAAGCTCCCTCTAGAGACACTAAAGACTTTATGCTTGTTCATGTTTTCCTTCTTTTTCCTTCTTCTTCTTCTTCTTCTTCTTCTTCTTCTACTTGATAAACCAGTTAGAGCTGCATACCGGTGCATACACGACCTGCTGGACAGGATTGTGAAACTAATGGAGCATGTGCAGTGTGTGCACTTGCTATGCACATTTGTGGGTTTTTTTGGGCTGCCATGGTGAGTTATATAAAAATTCACCACTTGTCATGAATAGGAAAATCAGACCAACACTGTTTTTTGTACTGGGCTGTCAACTTGTTTATTTCTGCTGTAAAGTTGGTCATTCTAACTTGGGGCTCTATGGGAGTTAACTCACTGTTGGAGCCAGCCTCAAGTGGCCACTCAATGAACTGCACTTTTTGTCGCTTCCTGTTGGCTTAATTTTTCATCTACGGAGGTTGAAGCTTGTGTCAGCGGGTTAAAACTTTGTTCTGTCTCCTCCTGCTCTCTGTGATAATCTATACTGTGTTTAATGATTTTGTTGTTCACATATACAGTACATACTATTTTTCTCTTGTGTTCTTCCAAACAACATTTCAAACCATCTGCCCTGTACTTCTGATCAGCAGACTCCAGAAAGTCACTGTTCTGTATTTAAAACAAAGACTAAATGAGGTGAGATTGAGACCACAGATGTGCTGGGTAATGTGACCAAACTTTTCCTGTAGTGACAACACCTTTTTAATATATTGACATTTAAAGTACCTGATCACAGAGGCTCCAGGAAATAGTATCTTGCAGTGCACACTAAAACATTCTTCCAGCGTTGCCAGATTTATCCCTTCTTGAGACTGTTTTGTAAAAGCTACATTTCTAAAAGAGAAAACTGCTGGCACAGTGTGGATGGAGAGACAAATTTAGCCAACTGATTTTGGACGTATTATTTTACTCAGTGCATTTACGTGCAGTTTAAAAACCTGATTATAATCGGGTTAAGGGCATTCCCAGGTTTCTCAAACACCATGTAAACACCATACCCTGGGTAAAATCAGAGTTCTCATACTCCGGTTGACAGATCAGAGCGCCACCTTCTGTACCGGAGGTCGAGTTACTCCATCATTTCCCCATTCAACCCCCTTTCATCTGCCTTTTATGTATACGAGGGGAACTTCAATAACCTTATTATTCCCTTAACTAGGGTAAGGCCATTTTCGGGTTCCTGATGTGCATGTAAACGCACTGACTGTCAGCAGTGAATGGGGGAGGGCTGATTAGAGCTACTGTAGTGACAGCAGAGCTGCCCATTGCTATGCTAATTTTCCACTCATTGCAGCCAGAGGCTCTTCTCTATCACAGACCTGCTACATCTGTCCTTTCCTGCTAAATTACATGGAAAGCACCCCCTACAAACACTGTACACTTGAAATAACACATCTGGAGTGCTTAATACATAGTGGCTACATAAAGTGTCCATCCATGGCCTTTGACAATTCGCATTTTTGAGCAACAGAATTGGTTGGTTGGAGTATATGAGGGTTGTTGCAAGAACTGCTATATACAAAATGAACTAACTAATATCTCCCCTTAATATTCAATGTTGGACCGACTCCAAAACACACTGGATGGTCATCAAACTCCTCCTGCTGCGGGTTGGTTTACTTATCAAGCAGCAACAGTGAACACAACAGCTGGGCTGTTTTTGGCCAGTCACTCGTTAAATATAAACCAGTGTGGTGGTGTGGCTGCCGCTTCTGATGAAGGCATCTGCTCAGGTGTTTGTCAGTGTAACAGGCTGGAAGATGTTTCACTGTTGTATATTGAAAACTTGCTCTGTAGTTGATTTGTCAGGCATTTCTGTTCACCAGAGAGCACATTATCTGTGGTCTTTACACTCTGTATCTGAGTGTGTCAGGTGTGAGCACATTTAGATCCAAATAGGAGCTAGCACAGGCCCAGAATCATTTCCCAGATCAGCAACATTGACCATTAGCCATTAAAGCCATATCCCA
Source organism: Echiichthys vipera (assembly GCF_963691815.1). NCBI lineage: Eukaryota > Metazoa > Chordata > Actinopteri > Perciformes > Trachinidae > Echiichthys > Echiichthys vipera. Next base: position 27,315,337 of record NC_139843.1, on the reverse strand, counting down.
CGGAACATCTTTGTCTGAAAAGGTGCAGATGATATGAGCCCAACCAGGGTTTTCATATTAACGTCAGTGAAATAATACTGTAATAATATTACAGTACAGTACAGTAATCATTTACAGTACATACATTTTATATTGTCTGTACGGCCTTTCATGAGTTGTGTCTGATCACAGATGTCTCATGAAGAGTTACCTCAAACTAATTTTGCCAGCTGAGAATACTACTTTAAGCACATATAGATATGTTTCTTGGCCATTGAGAGAAGATCTTGCTGTTGTCACAGAGAATACCTCATTTAGGAAGATAACCATGAAACAAACCTCAATCCAGCAGAACTCTCCCTCTCCAGAGTACAGGCCGGATGATTGTGGAACTTGAGGAGGGGGTTGGAGTGTGTGTGTGTGTGTGTGTGTGTGTGTGTGTGTGTGTGTGTGTGTGTGTGTGTGTGTGTGTGTGTGTGTGTGTGTGTGTGTGTGTGTGTGTGTGTGTGTGTGTGTGTGTGTGTGTGTGTGTGTCAGGGGCAGGAAGGACCCACCTCCTCTCCACACCCCAGGCAGGCCCTTTGTTCCCTGATGATGTATGAGACAGCATCTCCCTTGGAGTACTACAGGAACACGACAGCGAAGCAACAACACTGTCCCATAATGGAGACTGATGGGACAGCTCCCGCTCTCTTCACTTTGTCCACTACTAAGACTGAGAGGTAGGTAGTAGGAGCACTCCAGGCTCCTACTGGTCCTTGGACAGCACCAAGAGGGGCTCTCGTAAGAGAAGACTCAACCTGACGGCGGCTCACGTCTGTCGGCCGCGCTGGGTCCCGCCACGGCCTGACAGGTGGATGGATGGATGGATGACGTATGAGAGGATGGAAGGGTGGATGGATGGACAGGGACCTGCACAGGTCTTTGTGGGCTGGGTGACAGTGGAGGAGAGGTGAGGGGGATTCCTGGCCCTCTGGTTCCTGTTTGACATTCCTGAGATGACTGAGTTTGCAAAATGTAGCAAAGCAATCGCTCCCCAGAGCATTCACACTGACTGAAGCCATCAGCTGAGGGTGCTTTGGTGAAGGTGTCACACTGCAGTGAAACAGGATTAAATTAAATAAATAAATATTAGGGATGCTCGATATTGGCTTTTCTGCCGATATCCGATATTGTCCAACCCTTAATTTCCGATACCGATATCACCCGATACCGATATATGCAGCCTTTTTACACCAAAATTCATCACATATCACCTATTATGGAATTAACACATTATGCCTAGTTTTATTGTGATGCCCCACTGGATGCATACATAAATGCAACACGGCTTTTCAAATGTAAACACAGTCTGTACAAAATAAGTTATTGAAAAAAGTGCCATTCATTTATTTGTTTGTGTTTTTAGAGAGAATATTTTGCCTCAAACACACTACAGACAATATCAAAACAAGGAAGATGCATAGCTTCAGTCCAGAGTAGTAAACAAACATAGTTCTCTTTTTCCAGACTGAGTAACCGGCCGTAACTTGGCAAATAATACAATCAATAAATTAGCAGTCAAGCTCAACATGCTAACCTGTAGTGGATCTAACGGATACAGCACCAGAAATTACCTTCTCGACGTGACTGTAAACAATGCTGTGCAAGTCGGGTAAGCACTGGTCTGAGAAATACTTGCGACTGGGCGTTATACAGACATAACGGGGCTCGAGGAACTCCACACTTTTGGTGAATCCGGCATCTTGAACGATAGAAAAAGGTTTTTTCTCGGTGTCGGCTGTTGCTTCTTTCCATCACTTTGCTGCACAGATGTAGCGTTTAACTCCCCATGAATCTTCTCGAGGTGGGTGATCAAATGTGATGTATTAAAGGAAGACGCCTTGTTTCCTCCTCTCATAACTAACGCCTTGCAGTCATTGCAAAGCGCACATATACTGTTAGTAGATGACACTTGGAAATACTTCCAAACCTCGGACATCTCATGCACCGGGCGAGCAAGCTTGTTAGCCACGGTTAGCAACCTACGAGTGAAGTGTGTTGTTATTGTTATACGTCATCAAGCACGCGCCTGTAAACGGCCCGTGTTGCATTCAGGTACACTCGGAAAAACTGAAGCCTACAGAACAACATCGGTTGTAAAAACCCGATACCGATAATTCCCGATATTACACTTTTGACTCAATATCGGCCGATAATATCGGTGGGCCAATATTATCGGACATCCCTAATAAATATACATTCCTGAAGTTCAGACCTTATATGAGTACAACACAATAGCAGTTAGGTAGTTACATTACACATATGAAGTAACATGTTTCAGCTCTGAGCCGTCAGCAGCAGATGAACGTGTTTTGCCCATAATAATCAGGACTTCCTATCCGTGAGTGCCAGAGTTTGGAGCTGTGTGGCCACTTTCAATTATAAATAAGCATTCTGAACACCTGTGGCCTAATTTGACCCTAATAAACAGATAGACAGTGAATGTGAAAGACAATCAATTCATTACTGTGGATTGGATGAATGTTTTTGGTGACCTCGTGATCATTCCTCCAGCACCACCAAGACAACATTTACACACTCACTACAAATGCAATGTCAAAATCTAATAAGTTACTGAGCACATTCACATTCCCAGATGATGAACCCTGCAGTGAAATTCATGTTCACCAGAGGATGAAGCATGTTGATTTTAATGAGAACCTGACCTTTCCTCTAGCACCACCTTCAGAATATACTTTACATTCCCAGCCCCACTAGTGATTAGGTCCCAAATCTATTGATTTAAAGTTGTGGGTTTTTGGCACAGAGCCTACACTGTATCTACACCATGCTGTATCCATGCTATGCTGTAACTATGCTATGCTGTAACTACATGTAAGGGTTTTGGCTATGGAAATACCACATGGAAACAGAATTGTGCTGGTCAGCTTTGACTTTGTGTTTTCTTGCCAGTGCAGATTGTTATGATAGAAAACAACTTTAAGTAAGTTGAAAAAAGACTCTTACTATCACTAGACTATATCTAAAGCACGATATGGCCTGTAAGGGCGCACTCACACTGTCCTTCCGCACTGGACCAAAACCGTTTTTTTGGCTAAAGCCTAGTGCGTTTGACCAGTGTGAGTGCACCCGCTCCGCACATAACTGCGGACAGCGGGCCATCCACGGTGGGCTTTTGTAGAGCGCGTTTGCACATGTACGAGCACGAGCGTGCGCACGTGTACGAGCACGAGCACAAGGCCTACGACGGTTCTGACGTAATTTATGTGCGCCTGTTCGGACATAGAAAATAGAAGGACGGCCCATGCGCTGACATTTAACAACAACAGCAATGGCGGCGAAAGGTTCACGTTGGTGTGATGCCGAAGTGGAGTGTTTACTACAGATTTGGTCGGATGAAAATATTCAAAAACAGTCGGACAAGACTCACAAAAACTCTGAGGTCTATGGAAAGATTTGTAAACAAAGCAACGCATCTCGATGACGTCAATCAATGCGTGTGACGTGTTACGGCGTGATGACGTATGGACAGCAAGAAGCATTTGCAGTAGCAGTGTGAGAACAAACGGCCCGGGGCGGGGTGCGGAAGGACAGTGTGAGTGCGCCATAAGAGACATGTCTAGTAGGCAGTGTTAGTTTGCAGGAAAACATTAAAAGCACATTCATTTAATGTGTTCATGTTTTTGATGATTGGTAAACTCAACGTATCAGTTTGCAACTAATAAATGGGATAAGTGTTGTGTTTTCCCTTCAACGTGCATTTCCCTCTACCTTAATTTCAACCAAACCTTGTCCATAAGCCTAACTATGGACACCAACACTTTTAGACCGGGGAACAGATTTCAACAAAACACCTGTTCTGTAAAAACAAAACAAAACTGGACTGAATGTCAGCAACATTGGCAACTAATTTGAAACAATACATTGAGTTGAAGTCTCAGAACTGCTTATTTAAAACCAAAAAATAACTATGAAAAATGAACTAGTTCATTTTAATTTGCGTGAACTGAACTTTGAGCTAGCTCTTATTAACTGTGAGCTTGTACAACACAGGCAGTGAAGGATTAATCAAAACATAAGCTGTACATGTAAAGGCAGGTATTCTATTAACCCCTTGCATCAAGTAGGGCCTATACATTTAGCTTAAGCAGAGTATTATCATCAGAGTGTTGGTTGTTCTTTGGAACTCATACACATTATGGAGTGTAATGAATATTGGAGTTGTTCTGCTTAGGTACAAAAGAAAGAAAAAATATATAGACCAAGACAGACTTTTGGCAAATAATTTGTGATACCTTGGCAAACCATTTCTGCTGTGACAGTCCCTCTTGACCTAGCCTGGAAAGAAGACAAAGCTGCCAAACTCATGTTGCATTTGTTCTGGCAGATATGTCTGGCGTCTCTCCCATACAGACAGATTTACAGCAGATTTACAATCAGGTCCGTTCAGTGCAGTTTTTAGGTTCATGAAACTCAGATCAAATTGTCAAACTTGATAACGCTGACTGTGTTCTCTATTGCTCACATAAAATGTTTTCAGAAACACATTTTACTGTACTGTTTAGCTGTAATTTGAGAGTTTGTGACCTGGTTGCCGTTGTTTTCCATTGACCAAGACCTGCCATTTAATTGCTCTGATTGGTTGTAGGTCATGTTTCATTGCTCTGTTTGGTCGTAGGTCATGTTTCATTGCTCTGATTGGTTGTAGGTCTATCCAGTTGCAGAAGCCTTTTGGTGGATACTGCTGATATTATCCCTTGGAAATCGAAAATGAACTGAGAGGGCCCAGATTAATGGGCATTTATGAAGGGATTGGTGATGCCTTGAAGATCTTAAAATGATTACTACAATAATCAAGGTTTAGAGGGAAGATGATGGAGAACGAATGTTCTGTGTGTGTATGTATGTGTACGTGTGTGTTTGTTTGTGTGTGTGTGTATGTATGTGTACGTGTGTGTGTGTGTGTGTGTGTGTGTGTGTGTACGCGTGTGTGTGTGTGTGTATATGTGTATGTGTGTGTTTGTTTGTGTGTGTGTGTATGTATGTGTACGTGTGTGTGTGTGTGTGTGTGTGTGTGTGTGTGTGTGTGTGTGTGTGTGTGTGTGTGTTTGTGTAGTATGTGGACAGATCATGACAGGAAATAGATATGATCTTTCAGAGATGGAGGCTCAATTATTGAATGGACAGTACAGTGTAATATTTGAATAATGTCCATACTACACAAAGACTTGACACACATGCACACAAATGTCTGGAGTGAATCATTTCCTGTGATAATAATAATAGCTTTAAAGCATATCCATATATCGAGGCCACACACCCTGTAAAGGCAATGGAAGAAATAACTTGATTTTAGAAAGAATAAGAATAAATTATTGGTTGATTTAAATAACTGAAACTAATGCAGAAATCCTATAAAATGCATCAACAATTCAAAAATACACCTACCATCAACTCTAAGGCAATTTGTGCTTTTATGGGAGTTATGGATACCCTGGAAGTCCAGACCCTCTGCCAGCAAATTTCCCATTTGCTCTGCTGCTGGATCTGGGCACTCTCCATTAACTCATTGTCAGAAAATCCTAACTCACCAATCAAATCGTACTATCAGTTAAGGGCGGGCATAACCGATGACGAAAGTGATGAACTGTTGCAGTAGCCTCTTCAATAGCTCAGTTGGTAGAGCTGAGGACTGTAGAGGAAAAAGTCAATAACAAAGATGGCTTTGGATGATGAACAGCTGTTGTTTGAAACAGCTTTGGCCTCGACTCTAAACGACTTAGACTTAGCTTTTTCTTTAAAAAGTTTAATTTTCCAGTTAGCTCCGCTGGTCGCTAAACCTAGATATGTTACCTATGTCATTACATTTGTGCCATATTAGTGAAGGAGCAAAGTGAGATTTAGAGCACAGAAAAATATATATTTTTTAAATATAAAGAAATATTCTGTCCTCAATAAATGTATTTGCATGTTTGCTCTTATTCATTTTAATGTGCAATAATAAGCCCTCTCACTCAGTTTTACTCATATGCTGTCTCAAAACTCTTGCTCACTGCGCTGCAGACCGCTGCATGCACGTTCACAATCTCTCCCTTCTGTGCGCACTCAACTTTACCTTTACGATCGCTCAACTTAGCACAGCGTTACAAATGTGCAGGACATTTACCCAGACAAGTGGCGGCTGCTGGTCTTTCAAGGAGGGGAAGCTCATTCTTCCGGCCTACATTATAAATGTGTTTGTTTATTTATAGGTTAATTCTACCCTTCGTTCCTTTTCAAGAAAATGATCTGTGACCTTGTCGTACCAACTAGGCGTCTTTTCCAGGGACTTGACCAGTGTCCTCTCAATGGCAGCAGAGCTAGGCTGCTTAAACGGCCTTGGCTCAGCTGGAGCTGCTGCGCCAGGCTACTGTGAAGTGTGACCGTCTGTGAGTGTGAGTGTGAGTGACGGGGGGAGAAGCTCCGCAGCTGCCACTGCTCGTTGGGGAAAGAAACCTCAGTGTGACACAACACAGTCTCCAAACACAAGCTAGCCGTTTTTAACAAAGACAAAGTCTCCGGATCAATTCAGAATAACGGCATGAAAAACTTGGAAAATGCTCCGCTGGATGTTTATTTTTCAAGATCGCTGATTCGCTCATTTAGCTGTCAATCAAATGAGGATTCCGCCTCAGACAGCTCATCCAATCATCATGCAGAAGCCGAGCGTTCAGGCCAGCCTACTGTCCTATAGACCCCCAGAGACTGCATATAGGGAGGAGATACAGCAGATGGTAGCATGGTGTGCTGAGAACTACCCGATCATTAACACATCTAAAACCAATTGAACCAATATGCATGAATGGAGAGAGTGTGGGGAGGAACTCAGACTTCAGGTTCCTGGGCACCCACATCATGGAGGATCTGACCTGAACAGTAACAGTACTACAAATAAAAAGGCTCAAGAGAGACTGTATTTTCTAAGGATTCTTAGAAAGGACAAACCTTACAGACAGACCTTTGGTGTCCTTTTACTATAGCTCCATCGAGTCGGTGCTCAGCTATGGTGTCAAACTGCTGTTCAGCAGCTGCACTGCTGCTGAAAGGAAAGGGCTCCAGGGGAAATTAACACTGCACAGAAGCTTCCGTAGATGTCTTCTCCCATCCCTGGAGGATATATACAACAACCACTGCCTTAAGAGGGCCCACAGCATCCTCAAAGGCTCATCCCACCCTGTCCATCACCTCTTTGAATTACTACCCTCAGAAGGCTCAGGACCATTCACAGCAAAACAGACTTAACCTTGAATAATGCCAAAACTAGATTCTGATGAAAACATGAAATGCGCAATAATATCTATTTTATAAATGTTCTCAGTACATATAAATATTTATTTCTACTTAAACGGAGCTATTCTTTTTTTTATATAGTTTTTATCTTATTTAATTTACACTGGGCCTGTTGTCTGTTTGTTTCTTGTGTCTTTTTGTACCTTAAGAGCACTGATGTGAAAATTTCTACCTCAATTTCATTGTACATTTGCAATGACAATTAAAGAATGTTCTGATTCTGATTCTATGTCCACCTTTTACTTTCGTATGTATGTGCTTTTGTTTGTCTGTTTGTTATATGTATTTCTCTTGTTTTCATTCATTCATTCGTTCATCTTCAACCGCTTGTCGCGGGGGGCTGGAGCCGATCCCAGCTGACATTGGGCGTGAGGCGGGGTACACCCTGGACAGGTCGCCAGTCTATCACAGGGCACATAGAGACGAACAGAGACAGACAACCATTCACACCTACGGGCAATTTAGAGTCATCAATTAACCTAACATGTGCACGTCTTTGGAATGTGGAAGGAAGCCAGAGAAAACCCACGCAGACAAGGGGAGAACATGCAAACTCCACACAGAAGGGCCCTAGCCGGGATTCAAACCAGGAACCCTCTTGCTGTGAGGCAAAAGTGCTAACCACCACACCATACCGTCTCAACAGTGTCTGCTGACTCCTGCCTTTGACCTTTATCAGCCCTCATCCTGGGTCATTCTGTAACGATTAATAGTCATATTTACATACTTCTTTTTGAAGACTTTTTTGACTTCCTCATCTAGATCATTCCACTGTCTGACACCCTGACATGACATGGTAAAGGATTTGAATGTAGTTCGTACCTTTCTCTGCCTGAAAATCAAGTTCCCTCTCAGATTGTGTCCCTCCTCTCTGTCTAGGAAAAGTATTTGCAGGTTGTGAGGGAGGCTTTTGTTGGCTGCCTTATAAATCAACTGTACCGTGCGATAGTTTATTAAATCATATCATTTGAGTATTTTTGATTTGATAAATACTTGATTTGTATGTGCCCTATAATTGGCATTATGTAGAATTCTCAAAGCTCTTTTTTTGTAATTTTAGCAGGGGTTATATGTGTGTTGCCTTTTTAAGTGTGTGTTTTAAATGTCTTATGTATGGCTTCCAACTTAACATATCATCAATAATCACTCCCAGCACTTTGTTCTCACTAACCCTTTCAATATTCACTCCATTAACTTCAATGTTAATACTATTGTTGCAGCCAAATGTACCCTTATGTTCCCCACAGGACGAACTCTAGCCATTTTGGTGATCTCCTGACTTTTCATGTAGTTCCATCACCAGGTCTAAATTTGAATATGCCTTCATTGGTTTGAGACCAAATAACAACGAAAATAATGACGTTCTCATCAGCCTCAGCTGTACTTTGTGCTTAGTGCTAATTGGCAAATGTTAGCATGTTAATGCTAACAATTCTGACAATGTTAATCCCGGTACATTAACATTGTTATTTGTAGGCATATTAGCATGCTGTTACTGATCGTCTCGATGTGATGATTTTAAGAATAATTTCTTTATTAAAAAAAAAATGTATTTAAAGAGAAATAGCTATGTGTTATATTAGGTTGGCTTGATTGAAAGCTTCCTCAGCCCGTCACAGACACTAATGGTGGTTGCCACGTGTTTGTTGTATCTGAGTTCTAACCAGCCTTCATTTCCCTTTGATCCAATGTGGAATTTGTCCCCTAATTAGTGAGTAAGCCCTCATGTAAAAATGTCCTTTGGATACCTGTTGTACTGATCCAAATAGAAAAGCTGGTTGTTACCAAGTAGCCAGGTATTGTTATGATGCATGTTAATTTGATGCCCTGGCCATGTGCAGGGAGTTTCCTTGACCAACTCATATAATCCAACACCCAGTTGTGTAACACAAGGCTCACAGACTGAGAGTGCTGCCCTGTTGTAAGTGAGTGTATCGCTCAAATAGCAACAGCCAGACTCAGTGATGTGGAAATATTGGCTATGGATTTGTTATGGTCTCATTCATCTCTTCATCTCTCTCTCTCCACTGTTTTCTCTTACTCTCTGATAACATCAGGTCATCTCGACTAAATGACGGATCATTCTACCACAAACACCACGGTGCTCAAAGTGGACCAATTTATCAGCTCAACTTTATTGCTGTGTGTGTGTGTGTGTGTGTGTGTGTGTGTGTGTGTGTGTGTGTGTGTGTGTGTGTGTGCGTGTGTCCCCTCCAAAAACACTTGTACACGTGGACTGTTTTTGTTAGTTTGTTTTAAAGACTGATAATAGAATGAAAATTTGCATTAATATGAACAAACTCTGTGGCCTGACATAAAGATAATCTAGGTACAGTGGGCCTCATTTATCGAACGAACTTACGGCAGAAAAACGTGCGTACGACCATTTCCTGGCAAATGTCGGCATTTATCAATTTGGACGTGAGCGGGAGCTACGATCAAATCTCCGATCTGGTCTGAGGTTGTGTACGCACATTTCAGCCTGTGTATTTGCGGTGCAGCACAGCAAAATCTGGCTTAAAATAATGAACAAACCTTAGCTGTCATTAAGCATAAGCAGTCACATATTAAGAACAGATCAAAACAGATTCTTAAAATGAATAAAAAAAATATAAAAATTGTGGTTGGAGCGATTCATTGTACTCATGTGCGTCTGAAGGCACCATCCATGAATGATTACGCATTCATCTATCGCCAAAACTACCCCTCGATAAATGTACAGGTGATGTGTGATGCCAAGCAATCGCTTTTAAACGTGGTGGCCAGGTGGCCGGGAGGCACACACACACACAATTGTTTTAAATAGCAAAACAGCTCGGCTCCAGCCCCCCGCGACCCCGACAATGAATTAATGAATGGATGTGTTGGCGGGCGCTGCAGCAAGACGCACTGCAGAGCCAAAGTCATTATAGGTGATATTCTGGATTAGAAGGCTGTTGTTTCGACCTATAGGAGTAGTTTATATACCGGTAACCCACAACGGTCAGAACATTGGTTACTTACAGTCTTTAAACTATTTTAAAGAGTTTAAAATAACAAACTTGGATAATAGCGGACACAAAACAACACCTTTTTGTATGTTCTGTGGAAATAAACTCCAGCCATAATTACAAAATGAATTAAATGGATCTTTTGAATATCACCTATAATGCGAGGGGGTGCATTTCACAGCAGGGGTGCAGAATACGGCACACCTGTCCAACAGTGCGCACAGGCGCACTCGGGTCACAGTGGAGCGCTGCTTCGGTTTGACTCCCTCCGTTATTTTTTTTCCATACAGCGTTTGTATGGGCCCCTTTTATTCCACTCTTAAGACTGCCAAAAAGCACGTCCTTATTTTGCTCCATCTCGGATGTCAGGATGCCGATCTGTGTGTCGGAAAAGTTTCTTTTCTAACCTGCGTTCCTTCTCTCCGTGTTTGACCTCAGTGGGCGAGACCTTCGAACCAGGAATATTTAGGGGCGTAACATGTTAAAGACAATCGAATTCAACCGCCGCATTTATCAAGGCCCGCTAATTCGTACGCTGAGATTCGTCAGATACAAATGTTTCATAAATCACACGTGGGTCCTTTCCTACGACCAATTCTGCGCTCAGATCTGCACCCGTTTCCACGCAAGTTTGATAAATGAGGCCCAGTGTGTGTAAGAGTAGCTAAAATCATCCCAGGGTTCTTTTAGGCAAATTTGGTCAGCAATTTTCCGAGTGACAGATTTTCCTGCCTCGGTTAACACGGATAAGCTTGTGGCGGCAAGTTGAACGCATTAAAACGTCTTTTTTAACCACTAATGCTGCTCCAAATAACACCAAACCTCTGCAGTAGCATGAGAAGAGTCCTTACACATTAACCAAAGCACCAACAACGTAGTATTTGAACATGGAGTTTATTAAAAGAGCTTTTTGAAAGACTTACCTACTGGCCCTGGTTCAAGCTGCTCCATTCAAGTCAATAACCAAATATAATCCAGAAGGAAGGAGCTCATTGATTATTTATTCCAGCAAAACACGTCCTGTAATGTCGCTTGCTCACATTTGGCAGATTTTTGATCATGGCTTCATCACCAGACTCTCATATACACCCACAGACAAGCGGAAACTCGCTATGGACACACTGCTAGTTTAGATAAATGTCACACAATCTACATCAGCTGTTACAAAACAGCAAATTAGCTGTTTGTTTAAGGTTGTTTCAGTTAGAGTAGGAACAATGTATAGTTTACAAATATGTTTTTTAGACGTGAGATAAGGAAGTGCAGAGTGGCATTAAAGTGCAGAGTTGGTGATAATTGTCTGTGGGGTTATCACAAAGTAGTTTACTGTCAATCGATTGTTTAGATAAAACAACTGGTAAAACACAATGGTTTTAGACTGTTTTAACTGAATCCACTCAACTACTGTGTGAGAATGACCACAATTACAGCTGGATGATACGGCAAAGAAATGATCCACAGGCAAGGTTTGAGGTGGGTCACCAAGGTGGTTCTTTTATTCATAGCTCTTGGCAAACAGTACAGGCACATCAGTGTCACCAACCAAAAGAACTTGGAAGAATCCATTCCACGGGATCCCCTGCCTAAAACATGTTTAACCCACCATTGTTTTTATTTCTGTATATACACACCACATCATCTGTGACCTATATACATCCTATTCTACGTCCACTAACAGAAAATACACCCATACACTTCATATTACCTCCACTAAAATACAATGCACACATTTACCATCCCCACACCAATTTACACTTGGCTGCCCCCGGAACTATATAAGCGACGTCCGTTTCCTGGGGAAGCCAGGAGACAAACATTCAATACATATGGGAAACATTTCAATACAAATGTACAAAAAGCATTGTGTTAAAATGTATTGTGCAAATCTCCAATAAAGTGCTGTTGCTCTTCTTAAAGTGTCTGTGCAATTATTGAAGTACATCTGTAATCAAACTCAGTCTAAAGTGCGTGGTGCCATGTGTGCAAAACTGGTGACAATGTGCTCTTCGTCACACACTGATTTTCAACTCACTTTCTAAAACAGCATAGAACTCATGCACTTTTGGTGAAACATGTTGATTCATCTGCATATAGCAAAATGTGGGATTCATTCCTTCAAAACAAGAGGTCAACTTTTGGTGAAAATTGTGTACCAAGGCTGCTTCCAATATTGCACACCTTGGTTTAAACATTTTGCTTAGGAGTAACTTTCATTAAAGAAAACAGTTTTTTATATTGCTTAAATAAAATGCATCTACTGTATCATACTTCCAACTGTCTGAATTCATAATATTGTTTCAGGAATATCTCATTATCAACCATATCAAAAGCAGATGTGAAATCAAGTAGCACCTACACATTGATTCTTAAACAAACATTCTGCAGAACTTTTACTTGGAATGGAGTATTTTTACTATGGTATTGCTTTTACTATTACTTCTTACACCGCTGCAAAGCCAGACAAATTAGTATAGGTAATCAGTATAAATTTACACCACAAATGTTTTCAGCTTTAAAGTTAGTTTAATTGATGCAGAATGGCTACCGTGTTTACAGTGAACCCATAACATCTGTTCTATTCATCTGAATAGACAGATCTACTGATGTGTCTTTTTACAGATGGATGAATGGATACATAGATACTTGCCCCCTTCCATTGTTCATCATTCCACCCTTGTCCTTCTCTCATCATCCACCTCCCTATATCCTCCATTTGGTTTTCACTTCAGAAAGTCTCAGCCTCTTCTGCGGAAGTTTGAAACACAATTGATGTTGAGCAGGAATCATGTTTTATGGAGCTGCTTCACATTTTAAGATGTTGTTTGAAAAGAGTCGGGCTTTCTATTTAAATATTGGAAAAATAATGGCTACTTAATAGACTTTATTCTGATATATATTCTTTTTTATGCTGCATGTCTTATTTTGGAGAGATATAGAGTTTGTTTTTCTGTGCATGTGCGTTACATTATGGAGTTTTAATGCTCCCTAAGGCATCTTATGCTGTTGAGATGAAATCTGAGTAAAAACTTAAAATAATTCCTCCTAACCTAAAAAGAACAATTGATCATTACCCCACGCCCCCTTCGCCTTGCTTCCCTGTCATCCTTGTCATCCTTGTCTCCTGTTGTTTATCGTCTGTATATATTTTATGTCATACTCTGTAAGCGACTTTGGGTCCCTGAAAAGCGCTATATAAATAAAATGAATTATTATTATTATTATTATCTCCTGTATGCTAATCTAAGGGATGCATACAGAGCGACTCCCCTCCCACCACTGAGGAAGTCTGATCACAACCTGGTTCACCTACAGCCACTGTGTACCCCCTGGTCCAAAAACAGCCGGTGACAACTCGTACCATCAGGAGGTGGTCCCCTGAGATGGAAAGTGCCCTGAGAGACTGTTACAACACCACAGTCTATGATGTGCTGATCAACCCGCACGGTGAGGACATTGAGGGGATGACACATTGTCTGACGGAGTACCTGAACTTCTACGCAGATGTGGTCTCCCCTGTCAAGACTGTCCGCTTTTACCCTAATAACAAGCCATGGGCAACGCCAGAAGTTAAGGGCGCACTCACACTGTCCATCCCTACCATGCCCCGTGCTTTAGGGTACTTGCCCCCCTCTCCCTCCGCGGCCTAGGCCCGTTTGTACTCACATTTCCTGGGCCTCGGCGTGAATGCTTCTTGCCTGCCTATATGTCATCACGCTGTAACACATCACACGCATTGATTGATTTCATCGTGATGCGTCGCTTTGTTTACAAAAGCGTTGGTCTTTAGGCCACATAATTGAAAGCAGCGCTGAAAACATGGTAACGTTTTTGGCTTTGTGTTTTTTTAACTCATTGTGATGCAGCACGACCCTGTTTAGTCGCCGTTGCAAGGCGACAACTTGAGTTGAACCGAACGATGTCCGAACAGTCGCACATAAAAATGACATCAGAACCGCCGTATGCCTCGCGCTCATGCTCATACACGTGCGCACGCTCAAGCGTGGTTGCACTCACACTGGTCAAACGAACTAGAATTTAGCCGTGAAACGTGCTTGGGCACGGTATGGATGGACAGTGTGAGTGCGCCCTAAGGCTGTCCTCAACAAGAAGAAGGTTGCCTTCAGGAGCAGGGACAGGAAGGCCATGAAGACAGCACAGCAGGAGGTGAAACACTGTGTTAGGGAAGCTAAGGACAGCTACAGGAGAAATATGGAGCAGAAGCGGAGGGAGAACAACATGAGGGTCTGGGAAGGTGTGAGGACCATCACAGGTCACCACACAAAGACCAGAGCTACAGGGGGGACAATGGAGAGGGCGAACAAGCTGAATGACTTATTCAACAGGTTTAACCAGCCCTTGTTCCCCCCACCCCCACTCCCACTGCAGCTATCTCTCCTTCTTCCCTCCACACACAATCCCCGCCTCACATCACCACAGACCAGGTCCGAGGACAGCTGAGGAAGCTCTGACCCAGGAAAGCAACAGGCCCGGATAAATTGTGTCCGAGACTACTTAAGACCTGCGTTGCAGAACTGGGGAAACCACTACAACGGATCTTCAACCTTAGCCTGCAGCTAGGTAGAGTGCCTACCCTCTTGAAGACATCCTGTATTGTTAAGGTTCCCAAGAAAAACAGGCCCAGCGAGCTGAATGACATCCCACCAGTGGCACTCACTTCACACCTGATGAAGACGTTGGAGGCGGCTCCTCCTCAGTCTCCTCAGACCCCAAGTACAACACTCCTAGGACCGCCTGCAGTTTGCATACCAGCCAGATGTTGGTGTGGAGGATGCCATTCTCTACATACTGCACCGAGTCCACTCCCATCTGGATAAGGGAAGCGGCACAGCGAGAATTCCCTTCTTGGATGCTCCAGTGCCTTTAATACCATCCAGCCCCCTATACTTCAGGACAAACTGAACAGGCTGGGAGTGGACCCCTATCTGGTGGACTGAGTCAGAGACTACCTCATTGACAGGCCACAGTACGTCAGGCTGAAGGACACCACCTCTGACACTGTGGTCAGCAGCACTGGAGCCCCTCAAGGCACAGTGCTGGCCCTCTTCTCTTCCCCCTGTACACCTCGGACTTCTTCTACAACTCGGGGCTGTGTCACGTACAGAAGTACACTGATGACACAGCCATTGTGGGATGTCTCAGGGTTGACAGAGAGGAGGAGTATTGCAGTCTGGTGGGGGACTTTGCTCTCTGGTGCCACACTAAACACCTACAGCTAAACACCGCCAAGACGAAGGAGCTGGTCATTGATTTTGGGAGGTCCAGACCAAGACCTTGACCAGTCCTGCTAGAGGGAGCCGAGGTGGAGGCTCTGGACAAATACCTTGGGCTGTGGCTTGACAATAAACTGGACTGGACATCACACACCGGTCACCTGTACAGGAAGACACAAAGCAGGTTGTACTTCCAGAGGAGACTGCGGTCCTTCAACATCTACAGCACACTGCTGTGGATGTTTTACCAGTCTGTGGTCACCAGTGTCCTCTTCTACACTGTGGTGTGCTGGGGGAGGGTAGCTAATCCAAGAAGGACACCTCCAGACTGAATAAACTGATCAGGCAGGCCTGCTCTGTGGTCGGGATTAAACTGGACTCACTGATGATGGTGGCTGAGAGGAGGACACTGGACAAACTGATGGAAATTATGGACAATGCCAGCCACCCCTGCACACCGTCATCAGCAACCAGAGGAGCCTGTTCAGTGGAAGGCTGCTCCTACCTAAGTGTAGGACCAACAGGCTCAAGAACTCCTTTGTCCCTCAGGCCATCATCCTCTACAACTCCTTACTCCAGGGGAGGAGGAAATAAAGAGACAGAAGGGAAGGAGTGGGAGCCACTCACTGTGCAATTAATAATCTACTACATTTAAATTTAGAGTTTATTGTTTACTGTTTATTGTTTTTTTGTACTTTCTGTATTTATTTAGCTAGGAGTTTATTGGTTATCTTATACTGTATTTTTTTATAATACTCTCTTCCTGCTTTGCTACAGTGCGGACGCTTTTCTGCTTGCTCTCGCCTTTGCTTGCATTTTTTGCTACTATCTGCTACTATTTGCTTCTCCTCAATAAGAAACAAAGAGCAACAGCTCCTGGATACTTACAAATCCAGTGGGATTATATTTCTTTTAGATAACAGAGGCATTTTTCAATATTTTTACGACTTCCTCAACGCTAGGCAGGGAGGCCTACCATTCAAGATAAGCCTGAGCCTGTGCTACAGTGCTAAAGGTAATCACCAGAAGATGCCTCCCTTCTCTATGGAAGATTACCACATACTACTACAGAAGATTTTGCTGTTGGAAACAAAAATTAATCGGCTAGAAGTATTTATAGAAGTGAATGGATATTGTGACAACAATACCACTCTAGCACTGACTGAAAACAGTGGACAGGGGCAGGCCAGAGCCCAGCTAACTAGCAATGATGAAGCTACAAGGAAACGGGAGGTCCCTGCACAGGGTAATAAATCTACCAGCGATAATCCTCCCTGGAACACACTTGGGGCAAAGCCAAAGAGAAGACCACCTCCCTGCGACAAGGGAGAACGGATAACCGGGAGGACCCAGCGCCCCGATATCTCTGATCTGACCGGTTGGCCTGCGCTACCATCTCTATCCAGGCATAGCGCTTCATCAACTCCCCTGCCACGTAGGACACAGCAGCGGACAGCTGAGAAGAGGAAAAGTACCAAGAAACTTCCCCAGCAAGCAAGTGTTCAACTAAAGAACAGGTTTGCTCCACTGTTGCCCGACAATGGATCCCCCTCTGATTGCCTGAATAACCCACCATCACCACGCAGAAGGGTAAGACCTGCTAACTTAAAACCACAGAGAAAGCTAACAAGTGGGCCTGAAAATCTGATTGTGGGTGACTTTTCTGTAAAAGATATGAAAAGCAATAATAGCACCAAAGTACTCTGCTTTCCGAAGGATACGGTGTCTGACTTGGAAAAAAGAATCCTGGATATTGTGGCTGCACACCCAAATGTGAAAAATGTCATTCTGCACATTGGTTCTAATGACATTGAAAAACAAAAATCAAGGGAGCTGAGAGAGCACTTCAATAAACTCTTTGAAACAGTCAGCGCTGTGAATGCTGAGGTGTTTATCAGTGGTCCTCTACCTCCGATCAGGAGAGGAGCTGAGAGATTCAGTCGACTTAACTCGCTGAATGAGTGGCTCTCCAGCGTTTTTCTTGCTCGTTCGATGCATTTTATTGACAATTTTAGCTTTTTCTGGGACCGCAGGCATCTTTTTAAGGCAGACGGACTTTGTCTAAATAAGCTGGGAGTAAAGCTTTTCATGACCAACATGTCTTACTTCCTGCGTCATCCATCTATCATCACTGCCAAGGACAACAGACAAGAGGAACCAACGGAAAAGACAGACACAACACAGCTTATCATGAACGTCGAAGGAGGACCGCCATTGCAAAAGGAGAGCGCTGACCATGAGAGACACCGGAGCAAAGAGGAGACGTGTCCACCCCCCCCCCCTACCTCCCCTTTCATTTCAAATGGGCGTGAAGATCCCTCCCCCACACCCCCCAAGACTAAATCCAGGTCTCCATCCTTCTCCCTTCCTCAAGTAAGCCTTTCTCCCCCCTTATCCCCCTTGGAGTTCCGGGAGCTACCCCCACCCACTCCCCGCCCTACTCCTATTTTTACCCCCCTTGACCGACCTCAGCGATCCCCCCCTCAGCGTCATCTCAGTGGCACCCCCCACCCCCCCCCCCCACGAAGGCGTGCTTCACAAACCCTCAGCCCTACTCCGCCCCTCTTACGTAAACCCCCTCTACGCCCTCAACGTCCACCTCCAGTAGTTCATTCCAGCTCTGACGCTGCCCACTCCTCCTCCCCCTCATGGCCACCCCCGCCCCGCCCTGACAGCAGTCCTGAATACTACTGATATAGAAAAGGGTTCAGCAGTAGACCACATTATCAGCTGGGCCCAAGGCTGCCTACGTCAAAGCTTGGCACCTTCTACATTCCTGTTGTGACTACCAAGAGAGCGAACATTGGGAAACGTAGACACCCTGCTAACCTAAACAATCTCATTCCTATCCTCTCCAAATCAAAGTCAACATCGAAGCCTGTCAATAACACCATTAGGATGGGTCTGCTCAATGTTAGGTCTCTGAATAACAAATCATTTTTAGTCAACGATTTCATTACTACTTCCAAACTTGATTTTATGTTTTTAACTGAAACATGGCTGGAGCAATATAACAGTGCAAGCATTCTGATCGAGACAGCACCCCCCAACTATAACTTTATTGATGTATGTAGATCTGGGAAAAGGGGGGGAGGGGTTGCTGCTATATTTAAAAACATATTTCAGGGGAAACAGATGTCACTTGGTGATTTTACATCATTCGAATACCTGTGTGCTGTGTTGAAATGCTCTCCCAAAATTCTTCTGTTAATTATTTACAGGCCACCTAAATACTCAGCAAATTTTTTCGAGGATTTTACCGAATTATTGTCTAGTATCTCCACTGACTTTGACTGCCTAGTTATAACTGGTGACTTTAATTTTCATATTGACGATTCGAATGACAAGGGTGCAAAGGAACTTTTTACTATTTTAGATACATTTGACCTGTCTCAACATGTGAAAGAGGCTACTCATTGTAAAGGACACACCCTGGACCTGATTATCACAAAAGGTCTCAATGTTTCTGATGTTCTTGTGACTGATCTTTCATTGTCTGATCACTTCTGTGTTTTCTTTAATATTTCTTTAATTCCGGAGACACAAACAGAATCAAAGAATGTCAAAAAGCGCTACATCAATGAACATGCTAATGTACTCTTTAAAAATGCCATCTCCTCGCTACCACCTCTAAACCCATGCAATGCTGATGATCTTGTAAACAACTTTAATTCCAAAATTGTGAATATCATAGATGTCATTGCACCGGTTACAGTTAAAACGATTTCTGGTAAGCAAAAGGCACCCTGGAGAAAAGCTGCTGTTGTAACAGCCCAGAGAAGAGAGTGCAGGAAGGCTGAACGAATCTGGCGAAATACAAAACTTCATATTCACCATGACATCTATAAAGAGAGGCTCCAGTCCTACAATTTAGTCTTAAAAAGTGCTAGAGAAACATTCTTCTCCAATATCATAAACAGCAACACTAATAAGGCCAAAACCCTATTTGCAACTGTCGACAGACTGACCAACCCCCCGACACAAATACCAGCCGAACTCCATTCCACACAGAAATGCAATGAGTTTGCATTCTTTTATACTGATAAAATTGAAGGCATCAGACGTGCCATCAATATCTCAAACAAAAAAGTTGGATCACCACCCCGTTTAGGCCAAAATAACACAGCAATGATGGCAAGCTTTAATGCCATAGACTCTAAAACTCTAGTGGAAACAGTGACTGATCTAAAGCCAACCACCTGCTGTCTCGATGCTTTACCTACCAACTTCTTTAAGAATGTTTTCGACTGCCTATCAACAGACGTATTGCAAATAGTTAATAACTCTATTCAATCGGGCAATTTCCCAAAGGCCTTCAAAACTGCAGTCATTAAACCTCTTCTAAAAAAGCGGAGCCTAGATGCCTCTATTATCAACAACTACAGACCAATTTCAAATCTACCATTCATAAGTAAAATAATTGAGAAAGTTGTACTCCAACAACTAAATCACTTCTTGGCTTCTACTGGCTGCCACAACAACCTCCAGTCAGGATTTAGACCTTTTCATAGCACCGAGACGGCCCTTATTAAAGTTATAAATGACATCCGTCTTAACACAGACTCTGGCAAAACTTCAGTACTAATGCTATTGGACCTCAGTGCTGCATTTGACACTGTCGACCACTCAATACTTTTGGACAGGTTGGAAAACTGGGTGGGGCTCTCAGGCACAGTCCTAAACTGGTTCAAGTCATATCTACAAGATAGGAACTATTTTGTTTCCATTGGCGACTTTGTATCAGAACAAACCAACGTAACGTGTGGAGTCCCCCAAGGTTCAATCTTGGGGCCGACTTTATTTAACATCTATATGCTCCCACTAGAACAAATCATGCAAAATAATAACATTGACCACCATTGCTATGCCGATGACAGCCAAATCTATGTAGCACTATCACCAAATGACTATCGCCCCATAGATCTTCTGTGCCAGTGCATTGAGCAAGTCAAACACTGGATGTGCCAAAATTTCCTTCAACTAAATGAGGATAAAACTGAGGTAATTGTTTTTGGTGCTAAGAAAGAAAGGTTTAGAGTCATCCAACACCTTCAATCACTGTCCCTGAAAACCTCAAATAAAGCCAGAAATCTTGGGGTTATTATGGATTCTGATTTACATTTCAACAGTCACATCAAATTAGTAACAAAATCGGCCTATTATCACCTTAAAAATGTAACAAGACTTAGAGGGCTCATGTCAGCTCAAGACTTAGAAAAACTTGTCCATGCCTTTATAACCAGTAGGCTAGACTACTGTAACGGTCTCCTTGCAGGTCTTCCCAAAAAAACTGTCAGGCAGCTACAGCTTGTTCCGAACGCTGCTGCTCGAGTTCTAACAAAGACCAAAAAATGTGAGCACATTACACCAATTCTTAAATCATTACACTGGCTTACTGTACGTCAGAGAATTGATTTCAAAATCCTCCTGCTCACATATAAATCACTACATGGTCTAGGGCCGAGGTATATCACTGATATGCTCCCACTACATAAGCCTTCTAGATCACTAAGATCCTCTGAGACCGACTGAATCTGTTAGTGGTTCGCAGAGTAAACTCAAATCAAAGGAAAGCATCTTTCAGTCATTATGCAACAAACAGCTGGAATAAACTTCCTGAAGATGTAAGACTTTCACCCACTCTGACCACTTTTAAAACTAGACTGAAAACCTTTATGTTCACCTTAGCTTTCTGCTAAATCTTCACACTTTTAACGTCTGCACTGTTTTGATTATTGTCTATGTTTTTATTCTCTTTGTCTTTCTGTAAAGCATTTGAATTCATGACATGTTGTGCTGTGAAGCACTTTGAGTCTGCCTTGTGTATGAAAAGTGCTATACAAATAAAGCTGCCTTGCCTTGCCTTGCCTTGCCTACCTTCCTTGTATTTTTGTATACTGCTGGGAATTCTATTTCCTTGCGGGAGTCATCCCAAAGGGATCACCAAAGAGAGGTCTAAGTCTCGTTCCAACCTAAGCCTGAGTCAGGAGAAAGTCCTGTTGCTGTGGAAGACCTCTTGCTTGGTCCCAGTCCCCAAGAAGTCAAGGCCATCTGACGCAGCAGACTACAGATCAGTCGCCCTGACATCTCATGTGATGAAAGTCCTGGAGAGTCTTGGCCCGGCTGAGGCCACAGGTGAGGACGTTACAGGACCCTCTGCAGCCCCATTTAAGAGTCGATGACGCTGTCATCTACTTGCTGCAACGAGCCCATATGTATCTGGATGGTGGGGGAGGCACTGTGAGGATCACTCTCTTTGATTTCTCCAATGCATTCAACACCATTCAGCCTCTGCTCATGGGTGAGAAGCTGCAGGTGGTGGGTGTTGACGACTTGATGATCTCCTGAATTACTGACTACTTGACAGGCATGCCACAGTTTTTCCGTCTGGGCAGTGTCCTGTCTGACGTGGTGGTCAGTGATACAGGACCTCCACAGGGAACTGTGCTTTCTCCCTTCCCCTTATACAGCACTGACTTTCAGTACAACACTTAGTCATGTCACCTGCAGAAGTTTTCTGACGACTCAGCTGTTGTTGGGTGTGTAAGGGAAGGGGATGGGGGTGAGTACAGGACACAGGTAGACAACTTTGTAGAGTGGGCCGAACAGAATCACCTGAGGCTAAACATCAACAAGGCCGGAGAGATGTTGATCGGCTTCAGCAGGGATAAAGGCTGCCTTCACAGCCACTACGGATCAGGGGGGAGGTGGTGGAGGAGGTGGAGGACTACAAATACTTGGGAGTGGTGATCAACAACAGACTGGAGTGGAAATCTAACACAGAGGCTGTGTACAAGAAGGGGATGAGCAGACTCGAATTCCTGAGGAAGCTGAGATCCTTAACCAGTCAGTTGTTGCCAGCGCCATTTTCTTTGCTGCTGTATGTTGGGGCAGCAGCATCAGAGCCAGTGACACCAACAGACTTGATAAAACCATCAAGAATCCTGGCTCTGTACTTGGTCTCAGGCTGGAGTTTTTTGAGTCTGTGGTGAAGAGGAGAATGCTGTTAGCCATCATAGACAATAATCAGCACCCTCTCCATCACACAGTGGTCAGATAGCGGAGCACCTTCTCACACAGGCTGCTCCAGCTCCGCTGTCAAAGGCACAGATACAGGAAATCTTTCCTGCCACATACCATCACACTGTACAATAGAAGTTCAACTTTTCAGAACAATACAATCGAAAGCCCCTTTCGTTCTTTCTCATAATCTGTCCATTGCACCTTATATTATTATATGTTTACATTTGCACTACAATTAGACTGCTTATTTATACATTTTATTTTTTAGGTATCTTTTATATAGTTTTTTTTAATATTACTGTTTTGATGTGTCTGTGTGTAATGCTGCTGTTACACTGCAATTTCCCAGCTTTGGATCAATAAAGTATTTCTATTCTATTATATTCTATTCTACTGCCTCACCTGTGTGTAATAAATCAGCACGAAAGCAAAGTAAATGTTTGGACATTTTGTTGTGTTTGTGCACTTAAACTTGTACATAGGCCCTTCGTACCAGTATGCGCACATAGTGACAAAGGGCCACTATATGACAATAAAACTTTAACAGTACTATTATATTTGATGGGCGATTAATGCTGAGTGAGTGGCAGCACACACTGCATGTAGACAGAGCAGATTGAGATCTCCCTTTTCTACATGTTTATGCCTGTGGAAAAGAGTAGTGTATAAGTATAAAGTATTGGCTGTTTACTCAAGGAAGTTTTATTTCACTTACATCTGCACCAGGGACCATTGCTAAGCATGCGTTGCTAAACATTTAATACCTTATCAATCAGATTTCCCGGTCGACCGGTGGGCAATAAGCTCAAGTGAACTGGCCGGCAGACTGCCCTGCGCAGCCGTGTGATGTTCATGACCGACCCATTGAGTTAAAACTCTTCAGCAACAAGCATGTTCCTGTGAAAATCTCAGAAATCTCTATAAAATGTAGACATAGAGAGTCCAACCACTAAATACAACACTTGTTGTGTCTCTACATCTCACTCATGGTTGCTAGAGTGTCACACTCTCATTAATCCAGCCTACTGATTTTTGATTAGCCTCCTATCTTGATCTAATTATTTTTATTCAGACATTACATAACTTTCATGACCACAAATATAAAATGGCCAACGATTGAACTTGTTTTTTGGTTCATACATTAATGCAGAATGGTTGGAGCAAAGCCTCATGGGAAATGGGAACTGCGTATCACTCCAATGATCGCTCCGCGTTTATCCAATGAACAAATGGGGATGAATGAGCGGCTTTCAGACAGAGAGAAAGCTGCAAGGTTGGAGTAGTGGATTTTCTTACAGTTGAAAAGGAATCGGATTTGCGTGTTTGATTTGCTCAGTTACACCTGATGGAGGGCAAGAAGAGAAAGGAGAAAGGAGGGGCTGAAATGGCCAGAATGAAGAAGAAGCAGATTCTGGAGGAGTGTGCATCAAAATGGTCAAAAATTACGGATTTATTCCGAAACAACCAGGCGTCAACTAGTGATGCAGGTGAGTGGACAGGAAAACGGTTAGCTCAAGCTTTGACATTGTTGTGAATTAACATTTGAGCTGAGTTCTTCATAGTTCCTCCTCAGTGGGGTGGTGTCGTCATATTACGGTCTGCACCGCAAGTTTTACACACACACACACACACACACACACACACACAGACACAAACACACACACACACACACACACACACACACACACACACACACAAACACCCCTGTCCTGGTGGAGGGGATGGGTTGGGCCCGTTGTGGGCCGGTGCAGTCAGAATTGTCCCGGTGGATATTTGTGTCCCACTCCGCCCCTGTTATCGATACATCTTTCAACGAGCTAGTCTGTTTTCTTGTGGGGGGGTATGAAAACTATATATTTTTGGAAACCTTAGAGTACGAAGAATCAGAAAAAAATTGATTGACAATTTTCCAAGGTCAATATGGTGGATTTTCAAAATGGCCACCTTTTTAATGCTCAACCTCACATCTCCAGGATTACCTAGAATTCAATTTCCAGCAGTCAAATTGTCATGTCGGATGGCAAGAATATTTGTTTTATTGTTATATCTTTTAATGCCAAATAGCTGCCTTCATGTTTTTTACCCAGCACCACCATTGGAGGACATCTTTATTTTTGTGTGTGTTTTCCTTATTTCCCATTGATTTTGTCGGGGATTTTGATGGCATCTCCTCTCTTCACTCGAATGGGGCAGCCATCAGAGCAGTCCCCAACCCCATGACAGCCTAACTTAGGCATAAGTTAAACACGTTATAACCAAACACTCTGGTGTGTGCAGCAGCTCACTTCACTATCAGCTTTAATCGTGCATCAAAAATAATAGTGCCGTTATAAATGCAAATAGCTAAATATTGAAACAGGATGAAAGCTGTCTGTATATGTTCTAACTGTTTTTCTGTGGTTGCCAAAAATCTTTGGCCAAGTGCTGTAAAGGAGCTGCTGGCTGAAACAAACCAGAACCTGTCTCTACCAAAGGTCGCTACAGTATCATAAAATAAGGGCTGTTAAAGTTTCATATAATGTTACAAGCACAATACAGTCTCTTGTCCACTATCATATTATACATGATTTTCATTTGTTTTGTTTCTCATTCTTTCTAATCTTCAAACATAGTATTTTTGAGAGTTTGCTGCAGACATAAGAGCCTGCGCAGCATGCAGCAGCATCTGTGTTGAGGTGTAAAACAAAGAGGTGTAAAACAGAACACTATTTTTCTGACTTTGAATCCCATAAATCTGCGACTTTTTTCTTGAAATATTACCCGTCTCACCCGGGTCCGTCTTTCTTTTTCTTCATACTTCCCTAATATGCCATCGTAGTATTGTCTATTTATTTTTAGAAATTTCAAAAATACGTCATAACAGATTTTTTTTACAGAAAGTTACTTCAGCTTTAGACTGATACTTCAACTTTACTCAGCACTTATAGCCTGTGAATATTTTCATTTGTCCAGGTCATTGTTATCCTCAAAGCAATTTCAGTCAAAAGCAACTGGACTTGGTTATTTGTCTAGGAAGAGGTTTCACCTCCCATCCAAGAGGCTTCATCAGTTCATGTACGTATCTGACCAGGCTGGGACTGGTCCAACTAACTGGTGTGGAGATCCAGGTATTTAACCTCTCACAAGGCCTATGATGTCACTGAAACCCTTTGTGCTCCAAGTGCCAACGACCGTCATTAGAGTGGCAGTCGTTGGTTTCGACTGTCGTTAGTGCTCTATTGAGTCTTAACGACAGTCGTTGGAGTCACAGGAGGTCTTTTGTGAACAGTTGTTCTTTGAGGTTAGATTGTTGAAAACCCTGGGAAGGGATGAAAGGGCACTTATCCTTGCAGCACTTATACTTGCCCTCATTCTGCAAACACTGAGACTTCCAATGCCTCAGTTTTCGCTTTCAACTCCTTTCACTAATTCTGTGTAAATTTCCACTTCAACTGCTTTCAGAACTTCAACGTCAGGTAAACAACTAAAAGACACAAAGACAATTCAAAAAGCTCAAAAGACTTAACTTGTCAGGATCTCTGTCCTGTCAGGCTCTTTCCTTTTCCTTTTGTGTGAGTTTGTCTCCCTCCGTCTGTTTCTCCCTGCTTGTGTCTTTCCCTTTGTGTTTGTCTGTCGGAGCTGGTAGGCGTAGTTCCGCCCAGCTGAGGCTCATCCCCTCATCAGCACCTACTGCATAAATAGCCGTATGTGGCTCACAATTGGGCGCCAGACCGTTACTATTTCGTGGTTCGTGTCTCTCGCTTGGTTGGCTACCTATACTTATGATTGTGTTCTCTATCCCTGTTGCGTTGTTCTTTGTTAATCGTTTCTTTGTTTCTTTTGTTATAGTTTCCCGAGTTCCTGTTTTCCACCACTCGTCCGAGTTTTGTCTCCTGATCCCAGCGTTGGTTCCCCCTCATCTTCACCCGGATCCTGTGCCTGTTTTCCCCGTTCCCTGGTTTTTGTTTGTTTCTCATTTTTTCATTAAATATTTGCTTAAACCTTTCTTAGTGTCCTTGTCTGCATTTGGGCCCTGCTCCTCAGAGTTATTCCCTGCACCGTTCATGACAGATCGGTCTGGCCATAACATGGACCCTGCAGACACTGTGACTGATCCTCCGGGATTTTCCATTCGCCAAGCGGTTTCCACTCAGGGAGTCTTACTCGGTCAACATTCGCAGACTCTACAAGGTATCCTGGAAAGCCTGAGTAAGCTGTCCGCCTGTGTTTCCCATATCAAGAGTAGTGAGATTAGGCCTTCCCTAGCTTCCTCTGCTAAGGCTGAGTCACTTGCTACCCCAGTGAATGTTCCTCTGCCCCGCAAACCTTATGTACCCGCCTGTTATGATGGAAAGTTGGGTGAGTGCAGAGATTTCCTGTTTCAGTGCTCACTAGTGTTCGGTCAACAGCCCCTCACATTATGCTAACATAGCTCTAAGATAGCCTATGTGTTAGGTTTGCTTACGGGTAGGGTGTGTGCCTGGGGAGCAGCTTTCTGTCAAAACCCTCAGACACAATATGATACCTTTCGGCAATTTTCTAGGGAGATGCTTTCGGTGTTTGATCATCATGTGTCCGACTGTGATAGCAGCAATCAGTTGCTCAACCTGCACCAGGGCTCCACCAGTGTAGCGGATTATTCTGTGGACTTTTCCTACCCAGAGTTAAGATGGGATGATAGAGCACTACAAAGCAATTTCTTCAAGGGCCTAAATGAGTAGTTAGTGGGTAGATCTGAGACCAGTAGCTTCTTGGAGCTCATTGGGTTAGCCATAAAGATAGACAACTGCCTCCGTGAGAGACGCCGTGAGTGTCGGCCATTACCTCCTGTATCTCATATCCCACTCACAGTACTGCTCGACCCCGTTACTAGTCCGCCTAGCAACCCAGCTAACTCCTGTGTTCTTCAGTCCTTCGCTCTTTCCAGGGAGGAGCCTGTGCAACTGGGTCCTAGTCGTCTAACCCCGGCAGAACGCCAATGTCGTTTCAGAGGGAGGTTGTGTATTTACTGTGGGGCTCCTAACCACCAACTGCCCGATCCAGTTAAACTCCCAGGCTCACCAGTCGCAGACAGGGTTCTGGTGAGTCAATCTGTTGTCCCTGCTCTTCCACGGAAACGCATTAACCTGGACATTGTTTTGAGCTGTGAGGACAGAGATTACCCTCTTCAAGCCTTAATCGATTCAGGGGTGGATACTAATATTCTGGATTACGAAATTAGTATGTAATAGCCAGTGCCCGATCGTACCTTTAGATTCTCTGCTAGTGGTTAATGGTCTCGGTGGTAAGGAGTTAGCCCAGATCTCTGTCGAGATGATTCCCATGACTCTGTCGCTAGCTGGTAATCATACTGAGACCATAGCCTTTCCATCATGCCCTCTGCTAATGCCCCCGTAGTTCTTGGACTTCCTTGGCTTATAACTCACAATCCTGTAAATGACTGGAGTAGCAGTTGTCACTCTTCCTGTTTTCATTAAGTCCCAACTAGGTATATCAGTGACCCCAGTTCCTCGTTGCCTGAACCTCCTGATCAGTCCTCCATGCCACCAGTTTACCATGACATCGATGAAGTGTTTAGCAAGACGAAGGCTCAATCCTTGCCACCTCACCATCCGTACGATTACCCTATAGCATAGTTCAATAACTGGCGGGCCGCGGTCCGAGTCCGGACCCAGAGGCAATCCTGTACGGACCCGGATCTATAATCCATTTATTATTATGGTAAATTAATTTGATGGGATACTTGCGCAGCTTTTCGGCGCAGCTTTTCGGCGCAGCTTTTCTAGTGTTTACGGCTGCTCCAGTTGAGATCAGGAAATTAACTGACCAATCACATACGAGCCAAGTCATCCCACGTGATGCTACTCAGCCAATCAAGTCTCTGCATTCCAGGCAGCAAACAGTGGCACAGTCAAAAAATTAAGAGGCGAATGACGGATGACAGGACGACAGAGAGACAGGAACGACGATAAAGAAAGCACTACAGAGAGAGGAGACGATCAGAGGAGTGATTTGGAGACAGAGAGAGAAACAAAGACAATCAACTCACGATCGGAAGAGTGAGGCGGGAGTAGGGAGAGAAACAGATGGTCAGAAAGGGAGTCGGGATCAGAGAGAAACAGACGGTCAGAAAGGGAGTTGGAGACGATGAAAAAAACAAAACACAAATGGCACTATCTAAGAAAAGAAAAGTTGATAGCGAAAATAAAGCTTTCAATCCGGAATGGACAGACTCATTTCTGTTCATTCTTCCCTCAGGCAGTACAAAACCACTGTGTCTGATATGCTCCGAGACTGTAGCTCTCATTAAAAGTGGCAATGTGAAGCGCCACTATGACACAAAGCACAGAGATTTCGACCGAGCATACCCGCTTAAGTCTGAGCTGAGGTCGCAGAAAATAAGCAGTCTCGGAGCCCAGTATGACCAGTCCACCAGGATCTTGACCCACTCATTCACTGCCCAACAACGGGCTCATGAATGTTCCTTCAGAGTTGCTTAAATTTTAGGTCAACACAAAAAAACATTTACTGATGGGGGGGTTGTCAAGGAGTGCATGAGTGCAGTAGCTGAAACCTTATATGAAGGAAAACAAAAAGAAAAGCTGTGTAACAAAATAAAGCAAATACCTATGTCAGCATCATCAGCCACAAAGAAAAGTGAGGTATCAACACAGGATATACTAGCCCAGCTGAATGAAGCCATCCATGAGGCACCGTGTGTAGGCTTGGCTGTAGATGAGTCCACTGATGTGTCTGACAATGCTCAGTTGTTAGTTTATGTCAGCATCTTCAACAAAGACCAGAAAACATTCTGTGAGGACCTGTTAGGTGTTACTTCCCTTCAGACCAGTACACAAGGAGAGGACATCTACCAGGCCATTAAGGATATGTTAAGAGAGCGAGGAATAGAGTAAAACAAGTGGTTTCCATAACCACAGATGGAGCCCCTGCCATGACAGGGAGAGAGAGAGGAGTTGTAGCAAGACTGAGAGAAGACAATTATGAGCTCATTGCATACCACTGCATAATCCACTAGTCTGTACTCTGTTCCACCCTGTCAGATGAGCATGCTGAGGTGATGAACACAATAAGGAAAATTATCATTTTTCTCAGGGCATCCCCCTCCTATCAGCATCGTATGCTCAAGGAATTCCTCAGAGATGTTGAAGCAAACGCTGATGATCTTTTGCTGCACAACAATGTGAGATGGCTCAGCAAAGGCAGAGTTCTGGAGCGGTTTTGGGCTATCAGAAGGGAGGTAGCAGATTTCTTGGTAGTGCTGAAGAGTCAGAAGGCAACACAGTTTTCTCTCTTTTTAAAAAATGAGAAAAAGATGAATAATGTGGCATTTTTAGTTGATATCACTTCACATCTGAATGAACTGAATATGAAGCTACAGGGCAAGAACAATTCTATTTGTGAACTGATGACAGCTGTGCGCTCCTTTCAGAGGAAATTAGAGTGGTTCAGCGAAGACCTGCAAGGAGACTGTGCCCACTTCCCAACAGTGCAGGACCAGGTTCAGGGAAAGAGAGATGTGTCTGCGTTTGTTGACTTTTTTGATAAGCTGATTTTTAACTTTGGCAAACGTTTTGACAGCTTCTGCTTTGGACAGCAGCTCACCATCTTCATTCAGAACCTATTTCTCATCACAGATGTCAGGAGGTTCTAAAAGGAAGTCAAACAGCTCTTCAAGTGGGCAAATGCTGCACCTCTTCAAATGGAACTGGTTGATCTCCAGGCAGATGTTGCCCTGAAAGAGCAGTTCAGAGGAGTTGACCCTGCCACTTTCTGGTTCCAAATTGTTTCTGAGTCAGCTTTTCCAGGTCTGAGGAAAGTGGCCCTGTACATCATGACCATGTTTGGCTCCACGTAGAGTAGCGAGGCAGCTTTCTCCACAATGAACATAATTAAGACAAAATATCTGTCCAGGCTTACCAATGAGCACCTCCACATGTGCATGAGAATGGCCCTGACACCATTTAGGCCCAGATTTAAAACACTGGCAGGAAAAGCTACAGCTCAATTCTCTCACGGAGCAACAGAAAGTTGAATATAAGAGGGAAAGACAGAGAAACTGAAAGTGTTCAATTGTAAGGATTTGTAAAGATTTTTATTGTAAAAGTGGTTGAGATTGTTAGTCAAAATGTGAGACAGTTAAAGAAAAATTAGATTTCTCTCAAGTTAAGAACTTTGTTTGAAGATGCAAAATTTTTAAAGATTTTTTTTAAAAATGCAGCACTTCTTGAGAGGGATTGTGTATCTGTGCACTTCAATACTAAGTGACAAATATTGTCAAAATGTTAATGTTTTATTATATGTTTATTTATCTGTTATTTACATGCAGACGCAGATACGACTTCCTCAACCTATAACACACTAACACAAGTTGGACATGATGTTCCGGACCTTTACTTGAATACATATTCTCTGACTGGACCTCTCTGTATTTTAGTTGAATACCCCTGCCCTATAGGTTTGTTATCCGGGTTGACTTTTCCTACCAGTCTCTTAGGGCGTGATCACACTGTCCTTTTGGCCGCGGCCAAAACCGGTTTTTCAGCTAAAGCCTAGTACCTTTAAGCCATGTGAGTGCACCCGCTCCGCGCTCAACTGCGGCCAGCGGACCGTCCACGGCCCGCTTGAAAGAGGTGGGCTTTAGCGGAGCCGTTTGCACATGTACGAGCACGAGTGTGCGCACGTGTACGAGCACGAGCCCTACGGCAGTAGCGTTATGTCCGCCTGTTCGGACATGTAAATAGAAGGACGGACCATGCGCTGACATTTAACAACAACAACAATGGCAGAGAAAGGTTCACGTTGGTGTGATGCGGAGGTGGAGTGTTTACTGCAGATTTGGTCGGATAAAAATATTCAAAAACAGTCGGACAAGACGCACAAAAACTCCGACGTCTGTGGAAAGATTTGTAAACAAAGCCACACACACGCGATCAATGCGTGTGACGTGTTACGGCGTGATGTCGTATGGACAGCAAGAAGCATTGGCCGGCCCTGGCAGTGTGAGTACAAACGGGGCTGGGGCGCGGGGGGGAGAGGGAGGGGGGACAAGTACCCTAAAGTCCGGGTCTCGGTCCGGGAGGACAGTGTGAGCAGGCCCTTATATAATCTGTCAGGACCTGAGCGTGAATCAATGGAGACATATATTAATGAATCTCTCAAGTCCGTCCTTCTTCGGTTCTGCTAGGAGCAGGTTTTTTCTTTGTGGCCAATAAGGACAAGACTCTTTGACGGTTGCGGTCTGAATAACATTACGGTCAAGAACAAGTACCCGTTGCCACTCATTAACTCTGCTTTTGAACCGCTGCAGGGTGCCACCGTTTTCTCTAAACTGGATCTTCGCAACGCGTACCATCTGGTCCGGATTAAGGAGGGTGATGAGTGGAAGGCCGCCTTCAAAACCGCCCTAGGTCATTTCGAGTACCCGGTGATGCCTTTTGGTCTTACTAATGCCCCTGCTGTATTCCAGGCCCTAGTGAGCATTGTCCTCCGTGACTTGTTGAATCGCTCTGTTTGTTTACCTGGATCACCAGCTTCTGTTGAGGAGAGACAAGGACTTCAGTTCATCCTCTGTTTTGTGCTTCACCGAGTCCTGGCTGTGCGAGAACATCCCGGACTCTGCGCTACAGCTGGATGGATTCCAGCTTCACCGAGCGGACCGTGACACGCGGCTCTCTGGCAGAACAAAGGGTGGAGGTATTTGTTTCTACACCAACAGCGGCTGGTGCAACAACGTAACGGTGATACAACGGCACTGTTCTCCCCTCCTGGAAACTTTTATTATTAACTGCAAACAATTCTACTCCCAACGTAAGTTCGCTTCCTTCATTCTGGTCGGTGTTTCCATTCCACCGGAGGCCAACGTGCACGACGCACAGCACGCGCTCGCAGACCAGATACTGGAAGTGGAGCGGACCAACCCGGACTCCTTAGTTATTGTCCTCGGGGATTTTAACAAAGGTAACCTCAGTCACGAATTGCCCAAATACAGACAGTTTATAAAATGTGCAACCAGGGAGGGGATCACTCTGGATCACTGTTACACAACAGTCAGTAACGCCTATCACGCTGTCACCCGTGCTGCACTGGGACACTCTGACGACAACATGGTCCACCTGATTCCTGCCTACAGACAAAACTAAAACTCTCTAAACCTGTGGTGAGGACATCAAAGAAGTGGACTAGTGAAGCTGCAGAGGACTTAAAGGCGTGTCTGGACTGTACTGACTGGGATGTCTTCAGGACTGCTTCCACCAGTCTGGATGAGTACACAGAAGCTGTGACCTCACACATCAGCTTCTGTGAGGACTGCTGTGTACCAACATGCACCAGGGTGACTTATAACAATGACAAGCCCTGGTTCACACCCAGACTGCGACAGTTGAGGTCTGACAAGGAAAGGGCTTTCAAAAGTGGCAACAGAGCAGAGTACATAGAGGCCAAGTACAGGTTTAGCAGGGCGGTGAGGGATGCTAAACAGCTGTACTCCAAGAAGCTCCAACATCAGTTCTCCTCTAACGACTCTGCCTCTGTCTGGAGGGGGCTCAGGCAGATCACCAACTACAAGCCAAGAGCCCCCCCTGCTGCTAACGATCAACGCCTTGCCCACAACCTCAAAGACTTCTATTGCCGCTTTGAAGATCACCTGGACAGTACTCACGCCACCCCCCACCACACTACCCACCAGCTCCAGCCCACCAGCCCGTCTCCCCCCACCACCACAATAGAGACTTTACACCTCTTACCACTACAGCTGCCCCTCCCCACCTCCCCTCCACCAACACCTCTGTCTGTCCTTGAAAGAGATGTTAACTGGCTCTTCAAGAGACAGAACCCCAGCAAAGCTGCTGGGCCAGATTCCGTGTCTCCATCCTGCCTGAAGCACTGTGCAGACCAGCTGTCTCCACTGTTCACGGACATCTTCAACACCTCACTGGAGACATGCCGTGTGCCAGCTTGCTTCAAGGCCTCCACCATCATCCCAGTCCCCAAAAACCAGGACCCACTGGACTAACGACTACAGACCTGTTGCCCTGACCTCTGTGATCATAAAATCCTTTGAGCACCTGGTTTTGTCCCACCTCAAATCCATCACAGACTCACTCCTGGACCCCCTGCAGTTTGCCTACAGAGCCAACAGGTCTGTAGACGATGCTGTTAACCTGGCCACACACTTCATCCTCCAGCATCTGGACTCTGCAGGATCCTATGTCAGGATCCTGTTTGTGGACTTCAGCTCTGCATTCAACACAATCATCCCGGCTCGTCTGCAGGACAAGCTTTCACGACTCAACGTGCCCGACTCCACCTGCAGGTGGATCACTGACTTCCTGACGGACAGGAAGCAGCACGTTAGGCTCGGAAGCCTCACCTCGGACTCCAGGACGATCAGCACCGGCTCTCTGCAGGGCTGTGTTCTTTCTCCCCTGCTCTTCTCCCTGTACACTAACAACTGCACCTCCAGTCACCAGTTCATCAAGCTCCTTAAGTTCATGGATGACACCACCCTCATTGGACTCATCTCTGGTGGGGATGAGTCTGCCTACAGATGGGAGATCGATCATCTGGTGAGTTGGTGCAGGGAGAACAACCTGGAGCTCAATGCTTCAAAAACAGTGGAGATGACTATAGACTTCAGAAAGAGCACAGCCCCACCCTCGCCCATCATCCTGTGTGACTCTCCAGTGGACACTGTGGAGTCCTTCCGCTTCCTGGGCACCATCATCTCCCAGGAACTAGGTGGGAGCCAAATATCAGCTCCCTCATCAAGAAGGCTCAGCAGAGGATGTACTTCCTGAGGCAGCTGAAGAAGTTCAATCTACCGCGGACAATGCTGGTCCACTTCTACACTGGCATCATTGAGTCCATCCTCACCTCCTCCATCACCGTCTGGTACGCTGCTGCCTCTGCCAAGGACAGGTGCTCTACAACTCTACTCTTCTAGGACCCTGAGGAGAGCAAGGAAGATAGCTGCTGATCCCTCCCACCCTGGACACTATCTGTTTGAACCTCTCCCCTCTGGCCGGAGGCTGCGGTCCATCAGGACCAAAACCTCCCGCCACAAGAACAGTTTCTTCCCCTCTGCCATCAGGCTTTGGAATTCTGTTAAAGTCACTTAACTGTCATTCGTTATATTAACGATATCTGGAACTCATACGTTATATTAACGTACCCAAATCACAGCTGTTATATTAACAACCCCCCCTTCACTGGACACTTTAACTTGCACACTACCACCTGCACTGGTCATGCAAATACACTAACTTATATTTCATGTATATAATTCAATGCTATATGTTTAGTTTGCTTGTGTTCATGTTTATATTTATGTAGGCACTGTCAAATCAAGTCAAATTCTTTGTAATGAAAATTGCCTGGCAATAAACCTGATTCTGATTCTGATTCTGATGACATCCCGATTTTTTCCAAGGACTTGTCAGAACACGTTAAGCACGTCCACCAAATTCTACAGCGATTACAAGAAAACCGGCTGTTCGTGAAGGCTGAGAAATGAGTTTCACATTTCGACAGTGTCTTTCCTGGGCTACATCGTGGAGAGTGGACAAGTGAAAGCGGACCCGGCGAAGGTACAAGCTGTGACAGAGTGGCTGTCGCCTTCTTCCAGCAAGCACTTACAGCGTTTTTTGGGTTTTGACAACTTCTATTGCCGGTTTATCCAGAATTATAGTCAGGTGGTTTCCCCGATGACCAGTTTGACGTCACCTACTACTCCCTTTGTGTGGTCATCTGCTGCGGAGGATGCGTTTCAGACACTGAACTAGCGCTTCTCCTCTGCCCCTGTTTTGGTCCAGCCTGATCCCTCGTGCCAGTTCATCGTGGAGGTGGACGCTTCGGATCTAGGAGTGGGTGCAGTACTGTCGCAAAGAACAATTAAGGACACCCATGTGCCTTCTTCTCCAAGAAACTGTCCCCAGCAGAACGTAACTACAACATTGGGAACCGTGAACTACTTGCAGTAAGCTTTGGAGGATTGTCTGCACTGGTTGAAGGGAGCAGAGACTCCGTTTGTGGTATGGATGGACCACAAGAATCTGTCAAACATTCAGTCAGCTAAGAGAGTGAACTCTCGTCAAGCGTCTCTGACACCCTGTCCCGACAGTTTGGACCAGCCGAAGAGGAGGAGACTGGATTGGACCACATCATTCCTTCTTCCTGCATTATGGCAGCCCTTACCTGGGAAATAGAGACGACGGTGAGGCAGGCACAACTTACTGAACCTGACCCTGGTGGTGGTTGTTCCCGCCAGTGTTCGGTCCCAGGTACTCCAGTGGGGACACTCTTCTCGTCTTGCCTGCCATCCCGGAGTTACCAGGACCCTCTCTCTTCTTCACGGTCACTTCTGGCGGAGGACCATGTCTAAGGGTACCCGGGAGTTTATCCAGGCCTAGAAGTAAGACTTCTCATCGTCCTCCAGCGGGTCTTCTGCGTCCTCTTCCTGTGCCCGGTCGTCCATTGTCTCACATCGTACTGGACTTTGTCACTGGACTACCAGTTTCCCAAGGAAACAACACGATTTTGACCATTGTTGACCGCTTCTCAAAGATGGCTCATTTTGTCCCCCTGCCAAAGTCATGGAGAGGCATTCCTCGTGGTGGACCAGGTTTTCCGAATCCATGGGATCCCCCTGGACAGCGTCTCGGACAGGGGTCCTCAGTTCACGTCCCGGGTCTGGAAGGCTTTTGCCAGGCTTTGGGGGCCAGTGTCAGCTTGTCCTCAGGTTACCACCTGGTCAAACGGACAGACCGAGAGGGCCAACCAGGATCAGGAGACCGCTCTTCGCTGCATTTGTGCCCGCAATCCTTCATCGTGGTCATCTCAGCTGTCCTGGGTGGAATACTCCCACAATTCGCTCACCTGCTCCGCCACAGGTATGTCCCCTTTCGAGGCCTCATTAGGGTACTCACCTCCTCTTTTCCCGGCCCAGGAGTCAGAGATTGCGGTACCCTCAGTTCAACATCACCTCCGGAGGGTCTGTCAGGTCTGGAAAGAGGTCCGATGAGCTCGCACAGCAGAGCAGAATCGCCGGATGGCGGATCGTTGTCGCATCCCTGCTCCCAAATACAAGCCTGGTCAGAAGGTTTGGTTAAACTCTAGTGACATTCCCCTGAATGTCACTAGAGTTTGGCCCTACCCTCTTCCTTTTGTGTGAGTGTCTCCCTCTGTCTGTTTCTCCCTGCTTGTGTCTTTCCCTCTGTGTTTGTCGAAGTAAGTAGTAGTAGTAAGTGTGGTTCCGCCCAGCTGTGGCTCATCCCCTCATCAGCACCTACTGGATAAATAGCCAGACCGTTGTTACTATTTCATAGTTTGTGTCTCTCTCTTGGTTTGCTACCTATACTTATGATCGTGTTCTCTATCCGTGTTGCGTTGTTCTTTGTTAATCGTTTCTTTGTTTCTTTTGTGTTGATCCCCGCGTTGGTTCCCCCTCGTCTTCACCCGGATCCAGTATCTGTTTTCCCCGTTCCCTGGTTTTTGTTTATTTCTCGTTTTTTCATTAAATATTTGTTTAAATCTTTCTCAGTGTCCTTGTCTGCATTTGGGTCCTGCTCCTCTAAGTTATTCCCTGCACCGTTCATGACATAACTGTGTCATCAAACATTCTAATAGAATATGTAGCATTTTCTAGTTAGATTTCCTCGTGATTTTGGCAGTCATGTAACTCATTGTATTGTAATGAATAAAAATAAAATACTGTGTGGTGCCTAGGGTTAATTGCCAGATATAGCAAATCAGATGATAATAACAGTACTAATATTGTTAGGAGGAAGGTGAAAATGGATCATCCAAAAGACAACAAGCACTTGATGTCAAAGAGAGGAAGTTCAAAGGCTTTGAAGACCAGAAGGCTAGCTCAGGGTTTATTTATTCATTTGACATAACATGATGCCAATGATGACACTTGGGAAGACAAGGTTGAAGATGGTGATTTTGTAATTATGATGGTAAGATGTTTGTGAGATTGATTTATTTGAGATAAAAGACTTGTTTACATCAAACACAAAACGTATTTTCCTAGTACCATCTTCACTGGCACTAGAACTATTATTTTATTTGTCACATTTGCATTATTACATCTCTATCATGATGATTTAGTTGTGATGAATCCAGTCAATATAGCTGATCAGGAATATATCTTGTCTGATGGCACCACCAAGTGGTATAAAATATTTTCTGCAGCTCTGATAACACTGTGTGTGAAGTACATGTTTCTGTGTCAAAATATTTCTGTTGCTTTGACAAACGCAACACCGTCACTTCTTTCAGTTGTCAGACAGGACAACACAAATGTCAAAATATTTCTGTTGCTTTGACAAACGCAACACCGTCACTTCTTTCAGTTGTCAGACAGGACAACACATTGGAGGCTTCATCAGATCAGAAACAAGAGACACCTTTAACGTATCTGACACGGGGAGAGCAGAGGTAATCGCACGCACAGGTCCGGTCCTCACAAACCTCTCCAAAGGCTCCATTCTCCCTCGTGTCCTTTTATTGTAGTTTCACATGCATAATCATAAGTACATGAATAATAATTACTTTCTTACGTACAGATACTATTTTCCACACAAGAATGTCTACAAGGTCACAGTTGCTTTTGCTCCCACAGTTCTCTTCTAGGGAGGGAACACGTTATCAAAACTTTCCCCAGATGTAGGAAATATAATTGGTTTAGACCTGCAGGCACATACTTTGCAACAAACACTCTAAAAGAACACTTAGTATTATATGCATGAAAAGAACATTTCTGATAATATTTTATACATTTCTTTAACATTTCCCTCCTGTTTATCAGAATTGTTATTATTCATTCTCATATCAGACACATACCATTCTCTTGGCAGAGCTTTTAGTACAGTCGTCAGGTTCGAAAATAACATTTCTTTACACTCAGAGGTAATCAGTTTAGACAATATATTTTATGTCAGCCAGGGCACACTCCTCACAGCCATCACAGTATAAGTGTGTGTCTGCTGTGGTGGATCCTTCGTTATGTGCATGTGCAGTTATCAGGGCCAGGCTCTCGGCCGTGGTTCTGCTTATCATCTTGGACATCAGGGATTGTAGACAAGGCACGATGCACGTGATGAATACACAGCATAGGAGGAGAATCACAGTTATGGGTGTCAGAAACTTCAGCAGAATCTCACACCAGGCCCCTCCAGTAAGCCATGCCCTTTCCCGCCAATGAGGTTACGATAATAATCACCTCTAGGATGTCGTATGCGGAGTGTGTATGGCTCAACAATAGGTGTCCATATGCTATGATTACGGAACAAGTGTTTGCATGTCCGGAAGTGACCAAGTACCTTCTGCTGTGAGAATAAGGTAATCACTACAGTATATCAAAGTCTTACAATGACCCTGCTCGCTGTCTTGATAACATTTCCTACGTAATCTGAGATTTACAGACCTCGTCATACCAGTACTGTTACGGAGAAGAAATTAATCATCACAGTCATCAATCACAGTTTTTACCATTGGAACCATTTCTTCATCCTTCGGGTCTTGAGGTGTTGTCCACATCCACGGGGCGAAGGCAGCAAAGATCTTTAGTGCGTCCATCGTTGCACCTGCAGTCCAGGAGGCCAGCCATCTTTCATGGTATTTTGACATGGTTTCACACTTATGCTCTCGTTCCACTAACCTGAGAGGATCGTTGATTTCTTCACTGACGTTGAGACGAATGGACCTAGGCGTTTCCAAACCCCTTTGTAGTCAGACTTCCCCTACTCAGCGGTTGGAACGAGATCACTAAGTGTCCTCACTTTGCAATGTGAGAGATGTATCCAGCTGGACCTCTCAGCGATCTTCACAGCAGTGGGCGTGGAGAGAATAACTTGGAATGGCCCCTCCCACCTTGGACTGGACCAGCACTTCCGCTTTATCACTTTCACGAACACGTGGTCACCAGGCGTCACAGTTTTGTCCTCCTGGGGGCATATAGGAAAATCAGGCAGATTATTGGTTTCTTTACATTTTCTATGGCTCAGCGCCTGTCTCATATAGTCTGCCAATGTCTTCTCAGAGTCAGGCTCGTCTTTTATTTTTAAATGTCAGTCAGGTAAATAATATGGTCTACCATACAGTGTTTCAAAAGGGGTCAATTTACACCCGCCTGTAGGCATAATGTGTAAACTTAGTTGTACTAAATCAACACATTCAGGCCATGGTCTTCCAGTTTCGTTCATGCATTTGGTTAGCTTATTTTTAATTGTGCCATTGAACCTCTCAACCAGTCCAGCTGAGGCCGGGTGATAAGCACTATTGTATTTTAAGTCTATTTTTAGTTTTTTTCCTATTTTATTTATTGTGTCGTTTACAAAATGTGAGCCATTAACTGATGGTATTCTTTTTGGTATCCCAACGGTTGGGACAATTCTTTTACATATAGCTTTTGCTACTGTGATTGCATCAGGGTTAGCACATGGAAACATTTCTACCCATTTGGAAAAGGCATCTATTATAACTAAACAGTATTCTACACCTTTGCTTTTGTTTAGTTTAATGAAATCCATATGTATTTCTTCAAAAGGATATTCTGGTTTTGGAAATGCACCTCGTTTTGGACGTTGTTGTCCTTGTGAGTTATGTTTAATGCATGTTAAACATTGATTACAAAATTTTTTTTGAATATGTATTAAACCCATAAGTAGTATAGTAGCTGTTCACTAAGTCTATCATCCCCCCGTTTGAGGCATGGCAACGCCCATGGCTCATTATTGAAGCCCATTTGAACAGCGATCGAGGTAACCAGGGTTTACCATCGGGTCCAATATAAATATCATTTATTTTTGTAGCTCCTTTTTTCTGCCACATTGATTTCTCCATTTGTGGTGCTTGTTGTTGTCTTTGTCGTAATATGTCACACGTCACTGGTATATTTTGAGAAGTTGAAACTTTATGTTTAAAAATGCAAATGAGGCATTAAGGTATAAAATATAAAGTATTATTTTTCTTACATTTCCAGAACAGAAAAGTGAACATTTGATAAAACCAAGTTCAATGTTCTTGTTTAATTTTGACATATTTATAATATAGAGATATATTTACAGAAATCACTTTTAACCATAAATCAGAAAATACTGTTAGTTTTGTTTTCTGCATGTTTTTATGAATCAAATGTACAAACCAGGCTGAGATCACCATGAAACTTCCCCCGTTCTTTACTGACGTTAACCCCCCTGTTGCCCTCAAATTTTACTAACACTGTTAGTATTAAGTGAATTTAAACATCCAGAAAACGACCAGAATCAAAATTTGTATGTCAGGTTTTCTGCATGTATTTGATGATTACCTAAATAGCATTTTGAATTAAACCCAAATCCCCAAACATTATACATCCAGAATACCTTTAGACCCAGTTTGATTCCTGTTGAATGACATCAGCTGACAGGAAGTTAACGAGGACCAAGGCTGTTGTCTAGATTGATCTTAAATTTGATCGAGGGATATGTTTGTATATTAAGTATATAAAAATGTCAAAATATTTTAAGTACTATTTTGTATTATTTATAATATATGTCCCCATAAAATTAAGCTTGTTTTTTATAATTTTATGTTTTATCTAAAGTTAACTTTTGATGAATTAAGGAGAAATCTACAGCCACAAACGGACAAAGTGAAGTCAAATTAAATGTTTTCTTAAACTAAAAAGCAACTTATTCATTTATTTATTATTTGTTTGGCAGCTTTTGTCCTCCGTACTGTGCGTCTGTGCACTGCTTTAATGGTATTTCTATCTATTTATTTATCTATTAGTTATCTGCAGGTAGTCCTGCAGGCACCTATGTCACATAAAAAGGTAATAAGTTTACCGTTCACATACAAAATGACCTCTTGTTTTATACTATGCATAAAGAGCAGGTCATCCTGATAGTTTAATAGCACTCCCCCTGTCCCTGACTGTTTCGCTCTATCTGAAACCTCCTCTACCCCTTTTTGGTAGTAAATCAACTCTTCCTGTCCTGAAAGAATGTACTTTACATAATCCCTGCACTACGACCTTTGGCTTTGCAGCAGCTCCTTTTCCTTCACTTTTCTCATCCCTATGTCTCTCCTGTCTTCCCGTCACTGGCCCTGTCTCTTCATCCTCCGTCATATAAACCAGCACCTCTTTTGCTTTAGCTTTCTCTACACTTACAAGTATCTGTCTTTTACTTTTTATTTTAATTGCATCTTACTACAACATGAAATGTTTTATTCAATTGCATCACATTACTGAGTGATCCAGGACTCAGGGAAATTTCTCAAGGACCACAGATAATTCCCACTGTGTCAAGCTTCTACAAAGAACTTATTGTTCCTTGCGGACACAGTCTGGGGGTTCTATCCCAGGAATAAATCTGCGTTTTAGATCCCTAGTCCCTTCACCTAATGTCCTTAATGCAATTTAATCTATTACAGCAAGCAAATAGGCTTTCTGTTTACACCGTTAGGTTTCGGGCCCAAATACTGCCGAACAGACCAAATTCCTTTTCATACAACAATTATTCACGCACACACATACACTCTTTGCAGATCTGCAATCAGACACACTTTTAAAGACGTCTTTCTGTGGAGCCGTAATGCTCCCTAGTATCTTTAAATCTCTGACCGTGATGAAAGTCTCCCCTCCACTGGCTCGGATCTCGTCTGCTGCGTCAAAAGGATGGATGAGGGGTTTTTCCGTCTGGCCACGTTGAAAAGTGGTCTTTGTCCAGCGGCAGGTTTTTCCGCCAGACTTTGCTGTGCACAGTCTTTGCAGACGTCCCGTCAGTCACCCTTTTTTCTGCAGTGTTGAGATCCGGCTCGAAGGACCAAAAATGTCAAAATATTTCTGTTGCTTTGACAAACGCAACACCGTCACTTCTTTCAGTTGTCAGACAGGACAACACAAATGTCAAAATATTTCTGTTGCTTTGACAAACGCAACACCGTCACTTCTTTCAGTTGTCAGACAGGACAACACATTGGAGGCTTCATCAGATCAGAAACAAGAGACACCTTTAACGTATCTGACACGGGGAGAGCAGAGGTAATCGCACGCACAGGTCCGGTCCTCACAAACCTCTCCAAAGGCTCCATTCTCCCTCGTGTCCTTTTATTGTAGTTTCACATGCATAATCATAAGTACATGAATAATAATTACTTTCTTACGTACAGATACTATTTTCCACACAAGAATGTCTACAAGGTCACAGTTGCTTTTGCTCCCACAGTTCTCTTCTAGGGAGGGAACACGTTATCAAAACTTTCCCCAGATGTAGGAAATATAATTGGTTTAGACCTGCAGGCACATACTTTGCAACAAACACTCTAAAAGAACACTTAGTATTATATGCATGAAAAGAACATTTCTGATAATATTTTATACATTTCTTTAACATTCTGCTCCTTTAATTGAAAATAGTTTGGCTCCAGAGTACTGCTGGTGTTTCCTACTTCGAGTTTATCAGTGCTCAGTTGTTTTTGAAATTAAGCTATAATTTGAGAGACAAAGTGTAAAGAGAAGCGCTAGATTTGTGGTTGTGAAGCTGTAAGGGTTGTCAGGTGTCTTACCTTTGCTTTTATCTTTGGAGGCCTTTGTGAACATTAAACACTGACACAAAGAGGTTTCACTACAGACCTCCTCAATCTTCCCCGGGCCCAGGCCTGTCGCTAGCTCGTGAAAACATCCGGCGCTGTAGCCCAGAAGTCAGTCCTTTTCAGATAAGGGTTCTTGGGTTTCTCCCCCGAGACATTTTTGAAATTGGGCTGATGAACATGCAATTGTGACGTAGTGTGAGAAGGAAGGACCAAAGGCCATGTGTGACTCCCGTCGTGTCAGGCCTACTTAATAGGTTAATGTGCCTGTTAAGAAAGGTCAGCACAGACCCCAGCAGCCAGAATGAGACATGAGAACAGCCTACAGCCTCAGAAACACTGACATGCACCGACCTGATGTCAAGTGGACCGGGTTGAATCCACTGCAGGTCCTGAAACTGTGCAAACTAGAAGACATCACCTCTCCGACGGACGTTTTCTCTCCTGACGTTTTCTCTCCTGACGTTTTCTCTCCTGACTGGTGTTTGGGTTTAACCAGTTACCCGTTAACTTTCAGCTGGAAGCATCTGTGGTTGCCATAGTGACTGTAGATGCATAGCTGTCCTCATGAATGCCTCTATGTTTAGTTTTTTCATGACAATGTTAAACATAACGTCACTTCCCTGATCAGTCTTTATAGTTTTGAGTAAATGTGTCAGTGGAGTTTTGTTCGTTTCTTGTTGTTACAGTAAACAGGAGGAGAGAGTTCTTCCTAATAATTTCTAATTCTAATTCATTTTCTAAATGAATCTACTTGTCTTTGAAACCTGCCTGTGTAAACACGTGCGCATTGACTTTTATTCACCACTTTTAGGAGATTGGTAGTCATGCCGTTGTGGGAAAATAAATGAAAGTCAAGAGATTAACCCGATGCACCAGCATCCAGTACCTGTCACCCTGGTGTACTGAAACAGATCTCAGAGTATCTCATTTTTATAGAGTCTATGAGTATCTTTCTTAAAATCATAATCCTGTTTTCATCATCTGCAGTCACTATGGCAACCGCAGAGGCCCTCAGCTGAAAGTCTCCAGTTAACAGAGTCACTGTTAAACTGAAACACCGGAAAGTCAGCTTTAAGTTTGATTCTGAAGTTATCAAGTCAGTCTGCTTTAAGTTTGATTCTGAAGTTATCAATTGTCAGTGTGTGGCCCGCGTCAGAATTTTGCGGTTTTCACTGCTACAATGTTGCATATGTGGGTTCTGGTAATGCAACCACATGAAAGTCTACTGTACTGGGCTATTTTCATCAAAATCATTGTTTTTTCTTTTTTTTTTTTTTATTCGACAGCTGATGTCCGGGGCTTTTTCCAA
Organism: Echiichthys vipera; assembly: GCF_963691815.1. Lineage (NCBI taxonomy): Eukaryota > Metazoa > Chordata > Actinopteri > Perciformes > Trachinidae > Echiichthys > Echiichthys vipera. The sequence goes on along the minus strand of NC_139843.1, from coordinate 27,270,893 downwards.
GAGATCCAGGATTTAGCCCCGAATGCCCAGGTCTAACGACACGCCTGCCCAGGCCTCTGTCTCTTTCCATTTCATTTCTTCAATTTTTCTAATTTCTTTGTTCCTTGCTGATCCTTCAAGTATATATCATTAAAACAAAGCATGAAAAAAGTAAATAAATCCAATATAAAATTAAATAAGGTTGCTAAACAATACATAACATGAATGGCATCCTCTGTAAAAATGAATTTAAAAAACACGACACTTCTGCCCTCTGGTGGTCATCTTATGAAATTGATTTTTCTTCTTCCAAAGTGTATGCTTTTACGGAGCCCGGGGGAAATGAAAAATATATTAAAGCCACAATGTACGTAGGCTATTTGAGCGTACGCACGAGATGTAATTTGTTACTTCAATAACATTTAAAAAAACTCCAAATTTTGTACGTTTCTCATCAAGAACCCCAGGTATGGACAGTTTTTGTGTGTACATAATACTGTTAATGTACCTTTGTTTATAAAATAAATAAATGGAATACAAATAATCTCAAACAACTACGAAGGCGAGTTACTATGACTATCACCGCCGGCATGTTCCCAATGTTCCTCAATGCGCGGAACCTTTTACAATGTTGTTTTCACTCGGTTTTACTACACAGTGGCCCTTCTGTACACTTCCGGGTCGGAGGACTTCTCAGTACACATGTGAGCAGTGACGAGAGCCGACGTTGACTGGGACCAGACTCCAAAAGGTTTATCTTCAGGTAGGGAGACTGATAACTTCATTTTCCACTGAACATTTAACACACACACGAGCTTGTATTCCTGGTGCTTCCTTACTCGTCACACTGGAATAATAACTAATGTGTTCCTTTTTAATAAGCTAGCTGAGATCCAACACTCATTGTTGGCCTTTGCACACAAAATTACATTGTAAAAAAGAAAAATACCAGAGTCACGAACAGCGTGGTTTTTGCCTGGGAGTTGTTTGTTAATTAAGTTACGTCATAATTGTGTGCCAGTAACCCAAAGCAAACTTATGTAGTTATTAGTCTAATTAGGCCTATTGTCTTTTAAGTTATCATAAGCCAGAAAGAATGTCCCCGGTGTTTTGCTGTAGCTTAGCTTCGGTTGTTGTGTAAATTATTTTATTCCATGTTCGAACTAAAAGAAATAAACTAAATAAAACTGTTAGTATGTAGGCTACTTCATTTTACCATAAGCGAGCAGTACCTAAAGTGTCCTACCTTTTCTAAACTTCAATTGTATTAGGTTTTACATTGTTTTGAATCGTCAATGCAAATCATATGCATCACATTTGTAGGTGTGTTGTATTTTCAAATTTTGCAAATCCTTCTTCAAATAAATACAGGATTTTCCCAAACACACCAGGTGTGGAAAGTCCCAGATGAAGCTTTTGAATATGATGCTTGGAATCAGCAGCAGAGTCGGGGCATCTCTTCCTCAGCTCTTTCCGTCATTCTGTGTGAAAGACGCTTGAGCTGACAAAACCTTGCCAACAGTGCCCCTGCTTTTGTGGTGGACAGTTTTAGCCATATTACCCTAGTTGATATGGTTAGTCCTGTTTTTCACCTGCCTTCTAGACAGCCACTGCTCCCTGTTCACTGCATGGCAATGCTGAACACATTGACTATTTTGTAAAGCCTTCCTTGCTAGTACATTTAGGTGTTTGTAGGAACAATGAATGCTTACATAAATCCAAGTAGCTGTCTGCCCTTCATAATCTCTGTAAAGATAAACTCATGAAATAGTTTGTGTTTTCAGTGGACAGGATGGACGGAAAAGTTAAGGAACAGAAGCGACATCAGCAGAAGCACAGTGGACCGAAGGCAGAGAGGAAGAAGCTCAAGAAGCAGGAAGGCTCCACAGACGAAGATGCACGGAAACGCAATCCCAAAGCCTTCTCTGTTCAATCGGCTGTACGCATGGCCAAGACTTTCCACAGGTCAGTCCTCATGTCTCTTGCATTAGGTGACTGCCAGACGGAGACTTCAGGCACCTGTAGCATCCAAGATTTCATGTCAATTCTGTTGTCCTTTGTGCTTAGTTTCAAGAAGGGACATAATTCTATTAATTAGATAATCTAAAGTTGGATTAACCAAAAATCCTGTGGCCGACTAATAAAAAATGTGAGAAATGAAACAAACAGTGCAAAACTACTCTTCATGTGTATTGTTTTTAGGTCCCAGGACATAAAGGCCAAAAAACATCACATCCCCCTAGTAGACCGGACTCCCCTGGAACCCCCTCCAGTAGTGATTGTAGTAGTCGGGCCCCCCAAGGTGGGAAAAAGCACCCTGATCCGCTGCCTGATCAAAAACTTCACCCGGCAGAAGCTTGGGGAAATATGTGGACCTGTAACCATTGTCTCTGGTAAGTTTGGCCTCAGATTTCCTCTGTAGTAGCAGATGGGTTAGATGTGGTCAACGTCATCAGGCGCTGCTGTAATCATACAAGTCCCCTATAGCAGTTTCACTACTTTATAGATTTTACAGTGTTCCACAGAAAACATTGACATTCTTCTAATAACACTGTTTAAAATTCATGGTTTCAAAGAATCCTGTTTTTAATTTGACATAGGGCGCACTCACACTGTCCTACCGTGCCCCGTGCCCCGTGCTTTAGGGTACTTGTTCACCCCTCCCTCTCCCCCCGCGCCCCAGGCCCGTTTGTACTCACACTGCATGGGCTTCGCGCAAATGCTTCTAGCTGTCCATACGTCATCACGCCGTAACACGTCACACGCATTGATTGACGTCATCGCGATGCGTCTTTGTTTACAAATCTTTTCATAGACACCTGAGTTTTTGTGCGTCTTGTCCGACTGTTTTATGAATATTTTCATCCGACCAAATCTGCAGTAAACACTCCACCTCCGCATCACACCAACGTGAACCTTTCGCCGCCATTGTTGTTGTTAAATGTCTGCGCATGGTCCGTCCTTCTAATATCTATGTCCGAACAGGCGCACATAAATGAAGTCAGGCCCGCCGTAGGCATTGTGCTTGTGCTCGTACACGTGCGCGCGCTCGTGCTCGTACATGTGCAAACACGCTCTACAAAAGCCCACCTCTCTCAGGCGGGCCGTGGTGGTCGCAGTTATGCGCGGAGCGGTTGCACTCACACTGCTCAAACGCACTAGGCTTTAGCTGAAAAAACGGTTTTGGCCCGGTGCGGAAGGACAGTGTGAGTGCGCCCCAAGTTGGAGTGCTTTATGGTTTCATGTCATTTTACTAAAAGAGTGTTTAAAACAAATGAGAAATTCAGTTATGATTAATGAACCAGAATGTTTCATAATTTTTCTGTGTCTGCTAAGTGACTACTCTTGTATTCTTTAGGAAAGAAGCGTCGCCTCACTTTCATGGAGTGTAACAATGACATTAATACAATGATTGACCTTGCAAAAGTAGCTGACCTGGTGAGTATCTCAGTTCACAGTAAAAAAGCAAAAAGTCCTTTTAATTAATGTATGACAAAGTTGATTTCAGTGAGATATTTGTGTACTTTGCCAACTGTACACAAGTTGTTAACAGCGAATGTAAAAGAAATGTTAATTAGTTAATGGCTAATAAGTACCCTCAGTCTTTTATAAACAGTGTGGCATATCAGTCAGCTTGATATTTCACAAAAACAGAATTAGGCCAGGGCGCACACGTGTATTCTCCCACGACACCTATTCGATATGGGTTTTGTGATAAATGCAGAAAAGAGCATGTTGTCCCTGACACAGGACATAATCTTTTGGGATTATCCCTGGACTCTGTGACTTTCACAGCCGCCTCTAGGCGAAACAAGTGAAAGCAGGGTATGTCCCAAACTTGTCCATTCAGGCAAATCTGTTCAGTTCAGATCGCGCCACCGGTGAGCCCCGGCCTTTCTGACCCACGGGGTACCCATGGGCCCCGTCCTGTCAAGGAGGGTGGTCCATACGGACACCAGCCTGACAGAGTTGCGCGGAATTCACAAGGGCAGGCCGGTGAGGGGCTGCTGGAGTGTGGACCTCAAGCAGTCTCAGATGAATTTTCTCGAACTTTCAATGGTTTCCTCTCCCTGAAACACATCTTTCCATCTCCTATTGGGCATCATATCCTCGTGAGGACGGACAATACTCAGCTTCGTATTGTCCGTGGTGGTTACTGTTCTTTAATTTTGATCACTGTTTTTTTTTCACACAATAAAAGGTTTTTGTAGACGTGCCTTGGTGGTATAGCCACAGAGGATATTCTATCAAATTTTGAACATTAAAAAATAACATTTCAGACTAAATTAAGTATTTATAATTGGTTCTCTTATTTTGATCACCAGTGTATACACACATTTCCTGTGTAACATAGGTTTTCATCTTCTCCTTACTCTTAGGGCAAAGTGTACACTGGTTTTGAAACTGGGGCTATAATTTTGGAGTATTGTACAATTTTAGACCTAATAACCACAAATTGTGTGCAAACAATGCTAACAAAATACACATGCACTTGTAAGGGTAGAAGACCCACATGACCCTTTATCATAGAATAATACATACAAACGGAATAAATTAACCCAAATAAGGAACAACATATTGGTCTCTGACCAGCAGCTTGATGTGTGTCGTATAGAAACATGTGACTTTATGTATTTCTCTAATCATGACTTCATTGACAGCTTTATCGGCCATTTCAAATCATCTCAACAACTGCAATAATATGTTCACCAAACCTCTAACAACAATATAAACAGCAGGCTTCATAAACACAATATCAAGCACTTATGACTATCGCACCAATCTTTTAAAAAATAGCGGTGTTTTTTTAATGCAGTCTAATAAAAGTCAAATTAGGGAAAATACAAACACATTGTTTTACAATAGGAGTGACTGCTGATGAAAGAGATAAAGCTCTAGGAATAATCAAGCCTGGGTGTTCTGGTCCTGGTCTGGATTAGGCTAGCTGCACACAATAATCTGCATGGTTACTAATGTGCTACTGTTTTCATGAAACCGCGTTAAGGCTAAATTCAGGCAGGATAACTGAAAAATCCTGGTTTAATCCACTACCTAGTTTATGTGAAACAGTTGTTTGGTTTGAACAGACTCTAGAGAGCTTAATAAAGTATTATTAAGTTGAATTAAATAGTTTTCTTTGCCTTCTAGGTTTTGATGTTAATAGATGCCAGCTTTGGCTTCGAGATGGAGACTTTTGAGTTTCTCAACATCTGTCAGGTGCACGGCTTCCCTCGTATCATGGGTGTGCTGACTCACCTGGACTCATTCAAGAACAACAAGACACTGAGGAAGACAAAGAAAAACCTCAAACATCGCTTCTGGACTGAGGTCTATCAGGTAAACGACATAATCACCATCATCTTTACACTTGGAAATGCCCCCTTTTGCCCATATACAGAATTGTTTATATACAAACCATAACTTGTATATACTGAGAGATGTTGTGTTTGAACCTGCCAGGGGGCCAAGCTGTTCTATCTATCTGGTATGGTTTATGGTGAATATCAGACTCAGGAAGTGAAGAACCTTGGCCGCTTCATCTCAGTCATGAAGTTTCGTCCTCTGGTGTGGCAGACCTCCCACCCTTATGTGCTGGTTGACCGGTGAGTGAACCCGAGACTCACAAGTGTAATTTCATCCAAATGACACTTGCAGCAAAGGTACAGTATTTGCTCCGAACTGTAGATGGATGATGTGAAGATGTAAAGTGAAAGAGAAGAGTGATCCATTAACTCCTCATGGGGCCTGTTTCACAAAGCAGGTTTATTGAAAACTCTGAGTCTGTTAACCCTGAAATGAGGGAAACTCTTGAGTTTTCCGTTTCACAAAGGGAGGTAACTCAAACCAGAGACAGAGGGGTAACTCTAGCCTGTTTCACAAAGAGAGGTAACTTAAACTCTCGGTCAGTTGCCATGGTAACATGCTCTCCGAAACTAACCTGGTCGGGACCAGGTTTTTCTCAGAAAACCTTGAGTTTCTCTCTGTCTCCGCCCTCTTTCAGCCACACACGGTGTTTGATTTCCTCATTCATTCAGTCAGCGGGCGAGTTTTGGCGAAGTATAGTTCCGTCAGTTTTTCAGAAAATCACTGCAAAAATCAGACATTAGAAGTTATATTAGGTGGTGAATATTTCCACTACCATGGCATGTCCTTTTGATAACGAGCCCGTGCATGAAGGTGACGCATTACTGCGCAGAGAATTAAATATTCGTCGGGAGATGATTATCAGACTGCGAATAGACGTCCTTAATATACTGCAGCCATAGTTACAAAATGAATGAAATGGATCTTTTGAGCAAGTTGAATGTATTTGACTTGGCGTTTAATAAAAATAATCCCAGCTTTTCTTGCAATTCAAATGTTCAAAAGTGTGTGCTTTTAATTGGGTTACCGGTATATAAACTACTCCTATAGGTGGAAACAACAGCCTTCTGATCCAGAATATCACCTATAATGCGAGGGGGTGCGTTTCACGGCAGGGAAACACCGTTTCATGTCACAGTCCATCTCATCCCTCCTTACATTTCCAACATTAACAACCAGTAATGCTCTTATATCACAGCAGATATTGTGTGTTGCGCTGCGTTTTTTTGCAAATGGGAGTTTTTTTTGCAACATATAAAACAGCCACTTACGGTAATATTTACTTTACCATGTAAAACATGCTCAAAATGAGGCGTCACCATGAGACAGTGCTGAGGTTTTACCTGTTTGAACAATGTTTTTATGTTTCATCTTAAGCTGCTGCCAAGTGCGCTTCTCCCCCGTGGGAATGCACTTAAATTAAATAAATTATAATCGGCTCCCACTCAAGCAGTTCCCCCTGTGATATTACTGTGATTGCAACAGGACTACATTTAAACTTATGCACTGACCCGAGCCGCAATGTTCTCCCGCACCGTCTCCCTCTCTTTTGCTGCTGCAGCGGTGTAAACCTGCTCAAACTCTCCGTATGAGCGCATTAATATTTCCAATTCCAGTTGTAGCGTAGCCCTTCGCTTCCCCGTTGCCATGGTGACTCGTCGAATCAGGGCTCCATTGATGCTGTCTTTTTTTACTTGTGGTGCACGCGCTTAACTCCAGGTCAAACTACTCTGAGTTGATCAACCTAACGCAAATCTGCTGTTCTGGAACCGAAAACTCAGAGTTTCCTATCTCAGAGTAGATCAACTCAGAGTTCAGGGTTAAACTCAGAGTTTTTTGAACCTGCTTTGTGAAACAGACCCCATGTAGTTGTCATTTTCAGGGTTCTTAACAGGTGCTAGAAATCCTTGAAAACACTTCAGGTTTCTTTTTTTTGCAACGTATTTTTTATTTGTTTTCTAAGTTATACAAAGTACAATTTGAGATACAGTTTTGATACATTTTTACAAGGTCCATCCCACAAGTAACCCTAGTCCACTGCATATCAAAGTTCAATGAGGAGTATGATACATTCTTCAAAAACACACAAAGAACACAAATGGTGAGAAAAAAGAATAAGGCATCCATCTTTGGTACCTCATCCAAAAGTGGTTTACTTCTGTAAATCTGGCTAATTTGGCTTCAGAGCAGTGCAGTCTGTGAACAATCTTAAACTGTATTATCAACTAACTGTATTAACTGTAGATCACCACATGTCCTCTGAAAAATCTGGATCCTACTTTTCTTCCCACTGTCGTTTAAGACGTGTAGTGGTTCCAAATAGTTACAGTGGAGTAGCATGTAAATTTGGCCAATAATATTTTTACAGGATTGCGAAGTGCTTGGATTTTGATTAAAGTGCTCAAAACTGCTTGAAATTGAGGTTCTGGAGGATGCAAGGTCTTCTTACAAATAGGTTTTGAAACATGAAACTTTGTTGGGTTTTAATTTTTCACAAAACATAATTTTACATTCTAATTCTAACTAGAAAATTCTGCAAGACATTTTAATTGTGAGCAAACTTACCTGTGCTGATACTTGGTGCACATCCCAATGCTAAGATCAATAGTAGTAATAGCAGAAGTTGGCTAACAGTAGTAGTAGTAGTTATAAAAAAGACTGTAGTACATGACAGACCAGAAGTGTCCAATCCTGCTCCTGCATGTTTTATGTTTCTCTCTGCTGAAACACACCTGAGTCTAACAATGATCAAACTGTGTGACAAGTTTCAGCTGCTTGATAACGAGCACATCATTAAAATCAGGTGTGTTAGAGCAGGGGCAAGCCTAAAACATGCAAGACATTGGGTCACTGTCTACATCAATTAAAGTCAGCCCTGGTTTCCATGGTGACAGGCGGACAGCAATTTATATAGACAGGTCAGAAAGTTCATTTAATGGAGATGACACCTCTCGAACAACCAATCTTTTAATTAAAAAAAAGTGAGTCCAATGTCCAAAATATGATAATCAGAAGAGACTCTGCTGAACACGTTGATATCATTTTAATGTTTGTGGGGTCAAATGTGTGGGAACCAGGGCAGGTTAAAAACCTGGCTGTCTGCTGTAATCCAGACAATTTCTTGTCTGAATTTGTATTGCAGCGCAATGGGTAACTGGTTGGTACTCCTGTCACTTGGAGGCTCATAGGGTCAAATGTGTACACCGGTTTAATAGTAACATATCTGCGACCAGCAGACCAGCTATGTTTATGAGTTGTTTGTAGGAGATGGAGCAAGTTGTTGAGATTTTTTTCAGTATATTTTAAAGCTCCTCCACACTCTAGCTGTGGTTTCGCACACTCTAGATCTGAACAATCCACCACGTATACAACCATTATAAAATCTTAAACGGTTATCGAAACCATAATTGTGATTATGTAAAAATATTGCTTGATATCAAAATGCCCATTCAACCCAAAGAAGTCACTTGAAAGTTTAGAAAATGCTTATTTAGCACGGACAGCGTCAGCAAGGGACCTATTGTTTTTTTAAGGATTATTTTTCCCTATTATTTTTATTATTATTATTATTATTACTACTACTTTACTAAAGGAATTGCCTTTTTGAGGGCCTTATCATATCTAAAAAGTCCCCAAAATTTGCAAAGTGGTCAAGTCTGGTGTAAATTTAGGTATTTTATGGGTCTCATGCATGGGCGTGGCAAAATACCTCCGTAACACCCCCTAGGAAGTTTCTAAAATTGAGCCCCTCGATGAGGTTTCCCCAAGAGTTACGAAAATCAGTAGGCTCATAGAGAGTGAGGAGACGCACAGTAAAGCCTCAAGAAGACATATCCTAAACCCAACAGGAAGTCAGCCATTTTAAGTCAAATATGCAAATTTAGTCAATATTTGGCCTTTTGAAGGTGCCATACTTTAACAAACTCAGCCCAGAGATTTAACCTGATCGACATCAAAATTGGCCTGTCTTATATCAAGACCTTTGTGATCAAAGTTACCTCATATCGTTCTGTTTTTTTAAAGCGTGAGCCTGTGGCATGGGGGTGAATATTGGCGTTTTTCCTTGAAACAGGAAGTAGCTAATAACTTCAGCATACATTGCCCAATCTGCTCCAAACTTCTGATGGTTGATGAGGGTCCGGCCCTGAACAGAACCACAACTCCATATTCACTCATAATCAGAGCGCCCCCTATTGGCGACAGGAAATATGTGGCTTTTTGATGGTTTCATACTTTAACAAACTCCTCCAAACAAATCCCATCACCTTCAAAATCGGCCTGTACCATCTAAAGACCTTAGTGATCAAACTTAACTCATATCTTTTCTGGAGGGTGTGGCCGTGGCGTGGCGGTGAACATTGGCATCACATCAGAGAAGAGAAAGTAGCTATAACATGTGCAATAATTGTCCAATCTGCCCCAAATATCTCATGCATGACAAGAGCCCCACCCTGAACAAACCTAGATGACATCATTGACTCACAGTGAGAGTGCCCCCTACTGGCAAACCTTAAATTACAGCCCCTACTCCAGGAAGGATGTACATTTATGAAAATCGTTAAGCATATATAACACCTCCAGACGTACAAAAAAGCCTCTTGGAGCAAAATCCTAAACGCAACAGGAAGTCGGCCATTTTAGGATTTTATGACCATTTTCCAACATTTGCACCTGTCATACTTTAACAAACTACTCCTAGAGATTTAACCTTATTGATTTCAAAACCGACCTGTATCATCTAAAGACAAGACTCAAAGTTACCTCATATCCTTTCATTTTTCTGGAGCATGTGGTCATGGCATGGTGGTGAATACTGGCATCACGTTATGAAACAGGAAGTTGCTGTAACTTTAGCATACATTGTCCAATCTTTAGCATATTTCTGAGTAATGACAAGATCCCCAGCCTGAACACACCAACACATCAATATTTACACAGCCACAGCGCCACCCTGCGGCAACAGGAAGTCAACCTAATATCACAAACTTCATCAGATTTACACCAAATTTTCAATATGTGTATTTCGTTTGATATACAACAAGGCAAAGCATCTTTGGTATGTGCGCTGTAGCGCCAAGTAGTGGATGCAGGAAGTGGAGCAAAAAGTTTCCATAGATTGCCTGCGGAGCCACACCATTTGTGCCCTGTTCTATGTTATCGGCCGGAGGCCGGACAATTTCCTCGACAAGCACCGGGTGCGAGAGCCCATTCATCGCTGCTTGCAGCTTTAATTTTCAGTTATATTTTCAAGGATAGGAATATTCTCCTAGAAAAATGTTAAAGGTCGAATATGTAGAATCCTTTTATAAACTGCAATCAGCAAAGTCTGGCAGATCGAGCTGACTCAGTCAAATTTCAAATGTTTACAACTCTCACGTCCCTCCCCCTCTACCACGAGCTCCTCCGCTCTCTCCCTGAGTGAACAGGATGATACGGGCATGGTGGATTTTTTGCAAAACACATAACAGGCTCTACATGCACGAAGAGGTGCATTTTGTTTGTTTTTTTAAACCGGATGATTTATGTTGTTCTATTGGAGCATACTGTTGGCTTTATATGATCAAACAAATTTGCCGACTGGGATTTTAAAAGCTATATATTTTTTTTAAATAATACACTCACATGGTGGTACAGAATGAAAGTATTGCTTTCCCATAAAAAAAATTTTTTTTTATCTGAATTAATATTTTATAATTTTGACAGGTTTGAGAGTGACTTTCTGTCAAGTTCTGTGTCCATTGTAGCAGTCAATAGCGATGGGCCTTGCATGTTGCCAGGGCTGTCTGTTGTTGCCACAGAAACAAGGAATCATTTTGAGTTGAGATTACACACCACTCAAAGAAAGACTTCCAGTTGAAGACTGGCTATTACTGTTGTCAAATTAATTGATTAGTCCAAATCAGTCATTACCCTGTCATGATCGCTTGACATACGGCAACAGACCTGGCAACCCAACTGCTGGAATAATAATTTTGTTGTTGCGACTACGAACTTGAGACACTAGATGGCGGAGTTCTGCTCATTCTCCATATTCAACCTTTAGTATCAACATAATCTGATGTTCTATCGACACGTGCGTGCGTGCGTGCGTGTGTGTGTGTGTGTGTGTTTGTTAGTGTGTGTGTGTGTGTGTGTTACTTTGTACATCATCTTCCCAATTGTCCTTTCTGCATTCAAACAGTATGGAGGACTTAACTGACCCTGAGAGGGTGAGGACAGACCCCAAGTGTGACCGCACAGTGTCTCTTTACGGCTACCTACGGGGGACATATTTGAAAAATAAAGGCCAGGTCCATATCCCAGGTACATAAGCACAGTTACTTACAGAAACCTTTTGTTCTCGACATCAGACTGTCTAAAGCAGACATGGTCCAGAATAGCACTAATGAGATTCCCCAGAAACTCATGACAGTAATATATTTTGTGTGGTTGCTCTTTGCAGGTGTTGGAGACTTTCAGGTGGCAGACGTGAACTTCCTTCCAGACCCATGTGCCCTGCCGGGTGCTCAGAAGAAGAGAGCGCTGAATGAGAAGGAACGTCTGCTCTATGCACCCATGGCTGGTGTCGGGGGGGTAGTGTATGACAAAGATGCCGTGTACATCGACCTTCCTGCTAGCCACGTCAATCAACTGCAGGTGTGTGTGCTTGGCACGAGAGTGTGTTTTTAAAAAATTTACCAGTGTGATTTTGAAGAAGCTTCTGACAGCCTGTTCTTGTACCTTCAAACAAGTATTGTTTGTTCCTGGTGTAAAATGATCGAGGGTCGACTTGATCCATTCATATTTACTTTAATGACATCACAAACATCTAAACAAACCGGCATAAGAAATGCGTCTTCAGTAACCAAGGCAACAACACATGAATTGCTCTGCGTTTTCAATGTTCCAGTTGCTGTGACAACATTCATTCCATTACATAAACTATACATGACATTGGTGTGAAGTGTATTCTGTTTCCCTATTACAGGAGGAGGTGCGGCCCACCACAGAGCTGGTCCAGTCTCTCATTGACACACATGCCACCCTGGATGCCAAAATGGATGCCAGTAAGGTGTCTCTTTTCAGCGGTTCTGCCACCCTGGAGCCCACAGACATCGACAAGCAGAGCAGGTGAGACACATCATTAGGGAGAGATATTAGAGCCTCATCCATACATGACTGGTCATTATTTTTTAGACAGTCACTATCAGCATATAGAGGACATACTAGGGCTAAGTAAATGATCTAAATGAAATAACCACACGGTAAAGCCTATTTTTGTATACTCCTATGTGAGTTAAATTTCTTGTTTTGTGTGTTTTAGAGAGGAGGAGGGTCTTCAGGAGAAGTGTGTCTGGGACCCCAACACTCAGAGAAAGAGGAGGAAGGTGGTCTTCACTGAGGAGGAGGAGGAAGATGTCAGCGGCTCCAGTGATGATGACAGCGATTGTGAAGACAGTGACCAGGAGGAGCTGGGAGAGGATGAAGACGAGGATAACCTGTCCACATTTCTCAAAGAGGCAAGAGCCAACTCTGAGAATTTAGAAAAGATTGTAACAGACTGTCCACCAGTGAAGAAACAAAAACTTGAGGAGAGGAAGGGAGAGAGCGCCGAGGTGCCGGCATTTGCTGACAGCGGAGACGAGTTGGAGATGAGTGAGGAGGAGGGGGGGGGAGCCGGAGACAGTTCTGAAGAGGACCAGAGTGGTGACGAAGATGAGGAACAAGAGTCTGGGAATGAATCGGTGGAAGAGGATGATGCCGCTGACACTACAGTGAAGACAACAGAAAGTGAGGAGGAGGAAAAAGAGCAGGGTAAATTTAGGTTGATTTACTTTTTACTTTCAGTTGTACAAATCCTCTTTCTTTCTCCTCTAAGGGTGGGAATTAAACTTTGTCGATGATGTCGAAGGTAGAATTTGAAAGTTCACCGATTATATTCATCATCCCTCGGTTGAGTTCATTGTCTTGTTTCCGACCACAGGGGATCTGAGGTGGAAGGAAGGACTACGGCTGAAAGCATCAGAAGCGTTTCTGCGGCAACAACGCGCTGCCCCCAATCTGAGGAAACTGGTTTATGGTTCAGGTAGCTTGACACTTACAATTGCATTTACACAATGGGTGCATTTCCATTAGGGTCGAATACCCGGAATGAGGTGGGCCTCCCTCGCCGAAGCACCCTCAATAAATAAATATATATATATTTATATATACATACGCACATATACAAATATACACTACTCACGATAAGTTAGGGATACTGTGAGAGACCAAGTGGATTTCAAACATACATTCTTTGTGTCACTTCAGAGGTTCTTGGGATATATGGAAATATTGTTATTTTTTATTTTTCAGAATTTGATAGAATATCACTAGAATGTGTTTTGACCTTTATGTTGTGGAAAAAAACAGTGATTAAAATGAGAGAACAGTAACCATTTTCAGAAGAGAAGATTTCAACAATGTTTTCTTCTCTAGGATTCAAAAATGAACCGGAAGTGAGAGGCCACAGTTTTGAATGACTTCAGCACATCTGCACCCACAGGGCATCACTAGTTTCTCACACTGCTCTGGTTTGATCTTGGTCCATTCTTCAGTCTCTTCCACAGTTCAATAACTGTAGTGGGTATCTTAGACATTCATTTATTGACAAGGATTTTCCAGAGATTCTCTATGGGGTTTAGATCTGGACTCTGACACTTCCTCCTCCAAATTGAACGGACTTCTTTACACACTTCGGGTTCAGTCTTTATCTCATCTCATCTCATCTCATCTCATCTTCAACCGCTTATCCGAGGTCGGGTCGCTGGGGCAGCAGCTTTAGCAGGGGACACCAAACTTCCCTTTCCCGGGCCACATTAACCAGCTCTAACTGGGGGATCCCGAGGCGTTCCCAGGCCAGTGTGGAGATGTGTCTCCACCTAGTCCTTGGTCTTCCCCGAGGCCTCCTCCCAGCTGGATGTGCCTGGAACACCTCCCTAGGGAGGCGCCCAGGGGGCATCCTTACTAGATGCCCAAACCACCTCAACTGGCTCCTTTCAACGCAAAGGAGCAGCGGCTCTACTCCGAGTTCCTCACGGATAGCTGAACTTCTCACCCTATCTCTAAGGGAGACTCCAGCCACCCTCCTGAGAAAACCCATTTCGGCCGCTTGTACCCGCGACCTCGCTCTTTCGCTCATGACCCAGCTTTCATGACCATAGGTGAGGGTAGGACCGAAGATTGACCGGTAGATCGAGAGCTTTGCCTTCCGGCTCAGCTCTCTTTTCGTCACAACGGTGCAGTAGAGCGACTGCAACACCGCCCCCGCTGCTCCAATTCTCCGGCCAAACTCACGCTCCATCGTCCCCTCACTCGTGAACAAGATCCCTAGGTACTTGAACTCCTTCACTTGGGGTAAGGACTCATTCCCTACCTGGAGTAAGCAATCCACAGGTTTCCTGCTGAGAGCCATGGCCTCAGATTTAGAGGTGCTGATCCTCATCCCAGCCGTTTCACACTCTGCTGCGAACCGATCCAGTGAGTGCTGAAGGTCACTGACCGACGATGCCATCAGGACCACATCATCTGCAAAAAGCAGAGATGCAATCCTCAGCCCACCGAACTGCAACCCCTCCCCCCCACGACTACGCCTCGATATCCTGTCCAAGAAAAATCACGAACAGGGTCTGTGACAAAGCGCACCCCTGGCGGGGGCCAACCCCCACCGGGAACGAATCTGACTGCCGAGGATGCGGACACAGCTCTCACTTTGGGTGTACAGAGATTGGATGGCCCACAGAAGTGACCCCCTCCCCCCATACTCCTGCAGCTTCTCCCACAGTATCTCCCGAGCGACCCTGTCATATGCCTTCTCCAGATCCACAAAACAGATGTAGACTGGATGGGCATACTCCCAGGCCCCCTCCAGGATCCTTGAGACAGTGAAGAGCTAGTTCGTTGTTCCACGTGCAGGACGGAATCCGCATTGTTCCTCTTCAATCTGAGGTTCGACTATAGGACGGACCCTCCTTTCCAGCACCTAGGAGTAGACTTTACCAGGGAGGCTAAGTAGTGTGATACCCCTGTAATTGGCACAACCCCTCTGGTCCCCCTTTTTAAACAGAGGAACCACCACCCCTGTCTGCCACTCCCTTGGCACTGTCCCAGACTTCCACGCAATGTTGAAGAGACGTGTCAACCAAGATGGCCCCTCCAAACCCAAAGCTTTCAGCATTTCTGGATGAATCTCATCAATCCCTGGGGCTTTGCCAGTTTGGAGTTGTTTGACTACCTCAGTGACTTCCGCCAAAGATATTGACAATGATTCCCCACCAGCCTCCAGCTCTGCCTCTACAAAAGAGGGTGGGTTGGGGGGTGGGAGTTCCTCAAAGTGCCTGATTACCTCATCGGTTGAGGTCACCAGCGTCCCGTCCTTACTGTAAACAGCTTGGATGGTTCCCCGTTTCCCCGTCCTGAGATGTCGAATGGTTTTCCAGAACCACCTTGGTGCTGCCCGAAAGTCCTTCTCCGAACTCCTTCCACACCCGCTGCTTTGCCTCTGACACAGCAGAGGCTGCAGCTCTTCTGACCTATCGGTACCTTGCAACTGCCTCTGGAGTCTTCTGAGATAACAGATCCCGGAAGGCCTCCTTCTTCAGTCAGACAGATTCCCTGACCACCGGTGTACACCACGGTGTTCAAGGGTTACCGCCCTTTGAGGCACCTAAGACCTTGAGGCCACAGCTCACCGCTGCAGCTTCAGCAATGGAAGCTTTGAACATTGCTCACTCCGGTTCAATGCCCCCAACCCCCACAGGGATGCCAGAAAAGCTCCACCGGAGTTGTGAGTTGAAGATCTCTCGGACATGGGCCTCCTCCAGACGTTCCCAGTTCATCCACACTACTCGTTTGGGCTTACCCGGTCTGTCCAGAATCTTCCCCCATCCTCTGACCCAACTCATCACCAGATGGTGATCAGTTGACAGCTCTGCCCCTCTCTTCACTCGGGTGTCCAAAACATACGGCCTCAGATCAGATGATACGCTCACAAAATCGATCATCAACCTTTGGCCTAGGGTGCTCTGGTACCACGTACACTTATGAGCATCCTTATGTTCGAACATTGTTTTAGTTATAGACAATCCGTGACTAGCACAGAAGTCTAATAACTGACGACCACTCGGATTAAGATCAGGGAGGCCGTTCCTCCCAATCACGCCTCTCCAGGTGTCTCCATCATTGCCTACGTGGGCGGTGAAGTCTCCCAGCAGAACTATGGAGTCCCCTACTGGAGCCCCAGGCAGGACTCCATTCAGGGTCTCCAAGAAGGCCGAATACTCTGAACTGTTGTTCGGTGCATATGCACAAACAACAGTCAGAGTTTTCCCCCCTACCACCTGCAGGCGATAGGCGCCCTCTCGTCCATCGGGGTGAACTCCAACACCGCAGTGCTCAGCCGGGGGTTTGTGAGTATCCCCGCACCCGCCCGGCGCCTCACACCCTGGGCAACTCCAGAGAAGAATAGGGTCCAGCCCCTATCCAGGAGTAGGGTTCCAGAACCAAGACTGTGTGTGGAGGTAATTCCCACCAGATCTAACTGGTAACGCTCCACCTCCCGCACAAGCTCCAGCTCCTTCCCCCCCAGAGCCAGCTTCTCCTGCCCGTGTCTGGTCCGTCGAGGCCTCTCACCTTCACTGCCACCCGTGCAGCAGCGCACCTGGGTTCAGTCTTTCCTAGCACATAATGTTTCCCATCAGACACAAATAAATTAAAATTTAGCAATGTCATGTCATGGTTTGCTGGATGTTTCCTGCAGCAGGAGTTGGGCCTCTTGTACAGCTACATGGCAGGGTGAATGCAAATGTTTGTGAACCTCCTTCAGCAACATGCAATACCTCCACTGCAACTGTCACCATCAGCTGCAATTTTCATTAAGACAATGGTCCCTGTCACACTGTAAAACAGGCGAAGCAGTTCTTTGAAGCTAAGATTATTGAAACAATGAAATGACTAGAGTCCAGATCTAAACCCCATAGAGAATCTCTGGGAAACCCTTGGCAGCAAAGTAATGTCTAAGAAACCCACTACAGTTAGTGAATTGTGGAAGAGACTGAAGAAGAATGGACCAAGATCAAACCAGAGCAGTGTGAGAAACTAGTGATGTCCTGAGGTCGCAGATGTGCTGAAGTCATTCAAAGCTGTGGCCTCTACACTTCCTGTTCATTTTTGAATCCTATAGAGGAAAACATTGTCGAAATATTATTTTCTGACGCAGTGGTTACTGATTTTGATCACTGTTATAAATAAAGGTTTTTATTGAAGTGCCTTGGTTATGAAAAAAAAACGTGCTAGTCCAGCAGTGGTATTGACACGGATGATATTCTTTTGAATTCTGAACAAAAAAATAACAGTATTTTAGAATAAATCATGAATTAATACTTTTTACTCTCAATCTGATCTCCAGTCTATATATACCGCAAATTTTCAGTGTCTCTTGATAATCACCGTTTTTGTTTTCAGTTACTGAGGCAGATGCTTCGGAGGATGAGGATGAGCAGGAGCTGGGTGGGCTGTTTCGAGTCTGTCGCCCTCAGAACAGCAAAAAGTTCCTACCAAATGCTGTTGACAGCTCCCGTTTCAACCCTGACACGTCCCACGACTGGGTCTTAGAGGAGGTACAGTGCTTACTAATACCCTGGTGTTACTTGGACAGTTAGAGAATTGAGTTCCTGTGTTCTGCTGATAGGAAAACAAAAACATGTCAAAGCGAAACTTAAAAACTTTAAAGTTGCCATGTTTTTTTCCCCCAGATGCTAAACTCCATAAGAGACTGCTTTGTTACAGGGAAGTGGGAGGAGGGTCAAGATGCTGCCACACTGCTGAAGGAGGACGGTAAGAGAGGAGAATTTATCCATCCGCAACACGTGTCTGCAAGACACATGTAATTTGTAGACCTATAGTAAAAAATGTACAAACAATTCTAATGACTATCCAGTGTGAAACTCTCAGTATAAGATAGACAGTGAATACCAGTGGAAGTGGGGTTTTCAAAGAGTGTTTTCTGACTATTAAAAAAAGCACACAAACACAATCTCTTGCTGTTTTGTTGCATCTAGAGGAGCTGTATGGTGACTATGAGGATTTGGAAACAGGAGAAGTCCACAAGGGTCAAACTGGGCAACAGGACCGGGCTGAGGTAAGTCTCATTTATGAGGAATAGTTGAAATCAAGATCATTTTCCACTGATTGACCATTTATTTATCATCTTTTAAAGGAATCGCATCATGATGAAATCATATATTGAGACATCATGATGCACAATTATGTTGGGTAGATTGATAATAATGAGCTTTTCTAACTCCGATTTCTTGTGAAAAATGTATTATAATTTCACTTTAAGCTGTTCATTTTGCTCTAATTAAATCTTCTTAATAAAATGAGAAACCTTTTCATATGTCAAGGATTCGATTCACACATGTGTACAAAAATAGGATTTTACCATTTGGTTATTCATTTATTGAATTACCAGAGAACATGTTACATTGAAACGGGGCTGTGGTGGTTAGCACTGTTGCCTCACAGCGAGAGGGTTGCTGGTTCGAATCCCGGCTGGGGCCCTTCTTTGTGGAGTTTGCATGTTCTCCTTGTGTCTGAGTGGGTTCTCTCTGGGTTCTTCGGCTTCCTCCCACAGCCAAAGACATGCACGTGTTAGGTTCATTGATGACTCTAAATTGCCCGTAGGTGTGAGTGTGAGTGGTTGTCTGTCTCTGTTTGTCTCTATGTGCCCTGTGATAGACTGGCGTCCTGTCCAGGGTGTTCCCCGCCTCACGATGTCCATATCCCGCAACCCCGACAGGGACAAACGGTTTAAGATGAATGATGAATGAATGTCACATTGTGATTGAAGTCATTATCTAGATATAGAAATGACCGTACATACTTACAGACTGCACTTAGGAGCAGTGTGTTGGTAGCTATTCTCTACACTCTGAATCAGCTCATTTGAAACGTATATAATATTTAACTTTTCTGTGACTTTTTCTGCTTCTCAAGCAGAGCAGAAAAAGTCAACACATGACAAGGTACTTGGTAATTTGACAGTATGTTGTTGTTAAAATATCTACAACTGACCTGTTTAAATATACAAATGGTAAAGGGGTTTAAGTCACTGACTGAAAACTCATTTATATCTTTAGTTCCCTCAGTCGGATGATGTTTTGTCTTGTACTCCTTGTGACCAGCAGAACAGTGAGAATGAGGATGACGACGATGATGATGACGATGATAATGAAGAAAGCGGGGTGAAGGTAGATGATGATGAGGTCCAGAAGAACAAGCGTCTGAAGAAGAAACAGAGGCTGAAGGAGCGATTCAATGCAGAGTATGATGACGGAGATGCCACTTACTTTGATGACCTGAAGGAGGAGATGCAGAAGCAGGCTGAGGTACCTGGTGTAGAGTGTTCTGTGACACACAGCAGCTGCTGGAATTCATTCATGTCATGAAGATTCATTATTCTGTTATTATAAGTCCTGCTAACTTATGGATGATAAGGATGAAGAAACAGTGATTCGATTTGTATATTCCTTGCTTATTTATAAAAACATTTGTCTTCTTTCTGTCCTCAGCTGAACAGGGCAGAGTTTGAGGATGTGGATGATGAGACCAGAGTGCAGTACGAAGGCTTTCGGCCAGGAATGTACGTCAGATTAGAAATCTCCACTCTACCCTGTGAGTTTGTCACAAACTTCGATCCACATTATCCCATCATCCTCGGAAGTCTGGGCTCCAGTGAGGGCAATGTGGGATACCTTCAGGTATGTTTTCTTTGTTCATGACTGGTAGTAGCTGTCCTGTCTTGTTTAGGCTCATTTTAAATAAATAAGATATTGGGTAGGATTTAATAATAATCTTTCATCTAGTTAATTGTCTTTTCAGTTCCTATCTATCACAGAGTGAGTTAAAACAATGGTGATTGGTCATGTGACCCACTAATGAAAGCACTTGTTGCCTTTTTGCTGAGTATTCACATCTGTGTGTCTGTGGAGACATTCCCCCTCTAGATAGAAAGAAGCCGCCATGTTAGTGACGGTTGGTCTGTCGTTGGAACTCATCACTGTCGGTTATGCTGCGTACACTTGTAATGAGATTCAGTTCTGAGTCAGGCTTGTAGTAAGGGCAGAAGTGTGTGTGTGTGTGTGTGTGTGTGTGTGTGTGTGTGTGTGTGTGTGTGTGTGTGTGTGTGTGTGTGTGTGTGTGTGTGTGTGTGTGTGTGTGTGTGTGTGTGTGTGTGTGTGTGTGTGTGTGTGTGTGTGTGTGTGTGTGTGTGTGTGTGTGTGTGTGTGTGTGTGTGTGTGTGTGTGTGTGTGTGTGTGTGTGTGTGTGTGTGTGTGTCAGATGCGATTGAAGAAACACCGCTGGTATAAACGCATCCTGAAGACACGGGACCCCCTCATCCTGTCATTAGGCTGGAGGCGCTTCCAGACCATCCCCCTCTACCACATTGAGGATCACAACGGACGCCACCGTCTGCTCAAATACACGCCACAGCACATGCACTGTGGAGCATCCATCTGGGGTGAGACATAGTTAGAGCACACTACACTGTTGACTGCTGGTGTACAGTGAGGCATATCATAATCTGTTTCAGGCTAAACATGTGTTGTTATCAAAGAGATTTGGTTTGTTTTGACAAAGTTAACGTGAATCAGACCTTGTCAGTGGTAGAAAATTAAACCCTGGACTTAATGCCCTCATTGTCCCTGGTATTTTACTGTCCACTGACCTGTATCAGGACAGAAACAGACAGGGATATTTGAACTAATATAGCTCTAATGTTTCTGTTCTTAATCACTTGAAAATGCAGTTGTAAAAAATAAGTATTTTTTCCAAGATAGCAGACCACACAAAATAAATCGCATCATAAAAGACAGTGGTTTTCTGAAATAGTTCAAGAAGCACATATTGATGAACTGCATGGCTGATTCTGCCTCCCCTTTCTTCTAACGGAGGCTAAGAGACAGAATACAGTGTGGAAATGTAACGTATAAGGATGCACCAGTTTAAATAGGCTGAGTAACACTTTTGCTTTTAAAAGAATATCTGCTGATTTCATATGTTATCTTGTTTCTGAATGGAAGAAAAATGTTATTGTTGCCAATGATAAAATACAGAGAGAATATTGGAAATGGTTGTTTTTCTTAAATCATTTTTCCTATTGTGCAAAACAAACCTACAATAAAAAATTAACTGTGGGCTTGTTGAATCGTACACATACACACACACTGACTGATAATATGGGCTGATGTTTTGGCCATGCTGATGTATCGGTCAGGCTCTAATGATTTATAATAATGACAATATAACGTGGTTGTATGTTTCACATCTGACTGCCACAATACTTACTCCAGTCACATAACATAATACGATTATGCTCTTAACACCTACCCTACATCTACCACTCTCTCCGTTACAATATTAATGGATGTACTTGTACATGTAGCCATTGGTACAGGCCTTCATTGGACGGCGATTGTTTTTAATTGTCAAGTCATCTGTGATTCATTAGCATTGACTGTGTAAAGTCAGTAGAAGTCATTTCTTTCTGTATAATGAAACTTTTATTCCTGAAGTGTTGGGGAGAAATGTTTTGCAGTCCTGTCTATAATCAACAGCTCTCTCTGATTATTATAATAACTAGTATTCTCTCTCCCTCTGTTTCACTGAAGGTCCTGTCACACCACAGGGCAGTGGCTTCCTGGCTGTGCAGGCAGTAGCAGGGACCAAAGTAAGTCACCTGTTCACACGATTACATCATGTGATGGAGGGTAAAATGAATCAAATTCTTGTAAAGGGAGAACATTGGGCCTCTTTCACCGATATATTAAATTTGTTGTTAAGAAAAGTCTGCGTCAGATTCATGACATGTTCTTAAACCGCCGAACTGTCCGTACTGTTCTTATAACAATGAATCCCATTTCCTCGTAAGTTGAAAGTGTGTGCTAGCTGATGCTAATTAGCAGGTAAACGCCCTGCAGGGCCGTGTGCAAACAGCCACACACAGCAATAGAAAAAAAATAGTTGAATCAGCTCTAAATGTAAAAATAAAAACCTTAAATAGTTTGGAAATGGAGAAACGTCTGCAGAAAATGAACACCAAAATAGCTGTCAAGAAAAGTGGTTACAGTAGTGGATATTAAGAAATATATATAAAACCCAGTGTCCATTGCTGTTTAGCCGTTGGTGATGCATGCAGCCCGGTGCCAGGGTTGTATTCTTACTGCTGCATCGAGGGTTCAGGTCTAGCTCTTTGCTGCATGTTGTCCTCTCTCCCTCCTTCCCCTTGTCTCTCTACAGCTGTACTATCCAATACATGCTTAAAAAAAGGTCCAAAACAGAGCCACTTTGGGAAAGTGTTTATTAAATTTAGAAGATCTTATTACTTTGTAAAATAATTGTAAAAAATTACATTAGAAATGCTTAAAATATAATAAATATATTCATTTAAACCACTTAATATTACGTATCTGTATAATTGAAGAAAATGCAATAACCATCTCACCATGTCAGCACTCAAATGTGTGTATGAGTGCTCTTGAGTGTGTGTAGAATCTGTTGTTACCTGAGAACAAATCCCCCAAAAATAAAATCTGGGTGTCGGGTTTCAGAATCCTTCTGTAAACTGCGTGATGGATTTTATGAGGACATTTCTTTTTCACAACAGCTGGTAAATGAGGCCCACTGTCAGTTTCCCAAATGGCAACAGCAAATGGGGTCATATGTAGTTTACTTCTAAATTCCTTTTTTCTTTCTGCAGGCTAATTTCCGTATTGCAGCCACAGGAGTGATCCTAGACCTGGATAAGTCTGTGACTATAGTGAAGAAGCTCAAACTCATCGGCTACCCCTACAAGATCTTTAAGAACACCAGCTTCATTAAAGTAGGGAATCCTTTCTTGACTTATATCTTTTCAATCTAAATGTCATTTAGGTCTGCTGTTATTCTGCTGATTTCAGCTTTTAGGTAAAAACTCAAAACAGGTGAAATTAGATGTGTTATATCAAAAATCAGGGGGAAAATTCACATAATAATGATGCGCTCAAGAAATATTCTTTGTGTCCGTTTGTATAGTTTTATTGTTTTAACGTCAGGGTTTCTTTTGTTGAAAATGGTCAGGGATTAAAGGAACTATACAAGACAGACATGTCACAATAAAAACGTACTTGATGAATGAAACATACTTTAAACAACTCTGGCCTGAACTAAAATAATGTAGTTGTTGAGGGGCAGAATTCAATGTTAGTGCTTTTTTCTCTATTGAAAAGACAGGACTGGACTTCCGGTTGGTACATAGACAAGATTGCAGGCTGACTGAACACTGTCCCCAAAACGCAGAATATATTAACAAAACGAGCGAAGCTAAAAGTAAAATGAACACAAAATCAAAATCTGGACAATATGATAAAGGAGCCGAAGAGAGCGACAATGACGCGCCCACCTAGCCTGGCTGGACTTGATCCGACTGAAGCCAGCCTGCTAGCTAGTATTCACACAGAGATTAAAGCGTTGCGCGCCGATGTAAAGAATGAGCTGCACTCATTCCCGTCTATCTTGAGAGAGGGCATGAAGAAGCAGCTGATTGACCTTTGAGATGAGATGGGGACTTGAAAACACAAGAACGGGAGTCAAGGAAGCTGCCCACTAAGCCCCACCCTCTTAGTACTCTTCATAGAGCCCTTAGCTCAGGCAATAAGGGAGGAATCACAGATTTCAATTGGAGATAATGAATACAAGATACGTCTGTTTGCAGATGCTATATTGCTCACTTTGACTTACAGAGAAGTGTACCTAAATTGGTGTCCCTTTTGAGACAGTTTGGTTCCTATTCTGGGTAACATGAGACCCAGATACTCATATATAATTTCCCACCGAATACTGACTTGTAAGGCAGATTATGATTTTAAATGGGACACCCCTGCTATTAAATATTTGGGAGTTTGGACCCAAAAGACGGCTCCAAAATATATAAGACGAATTATGATCCGGTCATTAAGACAGTCAAAGCAGATCTAAGTAGATAGACTGTACTGCCCCTAGACATGTCTAATAAAATAAAAATAGATAAAAATGAATGTCCTTCCTTCCATGTTCCGTGTACCTATCCCAGTCACTTCCTGTAGAGGCATATAAGGCTAAAGAGAGTAAACATTTAATATGACAAATTTATAAAAGACTACAAAATTCCAAGAACCATTCTACTCTCCAGCTTAAGCAGAAATGGGAGGGGGAGTCTGGCCTGGAGATATCTGAGGATGACTGGAGAACTGTTTGGGCAGGTCAAGCTAAGACCACAAACTCTAGAGCCTTGAGAGAATTCTGCTGGAAGAACATAAGAAGTTTTTTTGTCTAATCTAAACAGCAGGGTTTCCAGGGACAGGATAAATGCCAGAGACAACGTGGACAGACAACTTACAACTTACTTTCATATATTCTGGGCCTTCAGCATTTTCTGACATTTTTGAAACTGACTTGACGATTAACAGATGATCAAAATAGTTGTTGATTATATTTCGATATTTTCGATCTATTACTCGAGTTGGTTTTCCTTTCATTTGTCGTCCTTCTGTAAAAAGCTGTCTCAAAACATCATGTTGTTTATAGGACAAGAACATCTTATTTAATGTGATGAACAAGTGCATATCATAAATATAGTATATTACTATATATTGTAAAATACTGAGTATCGTTCTGCATACAAATATGTAATTTTCCACAACTATAAGGTGCTGGAACATCATGAAAATGCACCTTGAAATGCTTGAAAAGTGCTTGAATTAGAGTTTGGAATACGTGTAGGAGCCCTGATAATATTAATACTGCTGTACTTCTGTGGAGTGTTTCCATTGATTTCTCCCTCGTTGTTCACAGGGCATGTTCAACACAGTACTGGAGGTAGCTAAATTTGAAGGTGCTTCTGTACGAACAGTATCAGGGGTCAGAGGTCAGATCAAGAAGGCACTGTCTGCACCACCTGGAGCTTACAGAGCTACGTTTGAGGACCGCCTGCTTATGAGCGGTGAGTGTCTGCTCACTTGTGTTATTATTTAGCAGACTTTACGGCAACGCTTATATTGGATAAAAATACCTTGTGACCTTCACCATAATTGGATTAATTTCATAGGAATGATTTTGTTAGTTGTATCTTCATGTTGATGTGTTCTGTTGCTGTGCAGACGTCGTGTTCCTGCGCTCCTGGTATCCGGTGTCTGTTCCTCAGCTCTACAACCCGGTCACCTCTCTGCTGCTGCCTGTCAGACAGAAGGACAGCTGGGCAGGCATGAGGACCCTGGGGCAGCTTAAACATGACCTGGGCATCCGCAACAAACCCAATGCAGACTCTCTGTACAAGGTAGAGTAGGACCTGCTCTGATCCGAGGCAGTGTGCTGCGCTCAGTGATGCAGCCCCCATTAATAGGTTCTACCAACTATAGTGCTGAGAAGGAAGCTTTTAATATGATGTGTATGCAGGGTTGTTATGGGCAATGGGAATCCTTGAAAATCCTTTAATTTGGCCCTTCTATAGAATGTCGCAAAACATGCATCAAAACATCTGATTTGATGTGAAGAGCATTTATCAATATAATGTATTTACGGTGTGTTCTGTATATAGATATGCAATTTGCCACAGTTGTAAGGTGCTGGAAAAACTTTGGATATCTTGGGTTTGGGTTTTGAACTGTCTGTCCGACACAAGAAAGCCTTTGGAAGCTTTAAAAGTTGTCTGGCTTTTAATAGACAAACACGCCAAATTAGACTTCATTATGTATGAGTAGGTATGTGTTGACTGGCTTGACAGCAAAACCCCTCACTGAGTTGTCATGCACTTAAAGCATCTGTAGACCTGTGCTTCACACAAGACAACACAACAGTAATCCTGACTTGATATCCATCCCTCTCCCTTCCAGCCTGTGGTCCGAGCCCCAAGGCGCTTTAACCGCCTCCACATTCCCAAGGAGCTCCAGAAGGCCCTGCCCTTCAAGAGCAAACCCAAGCAACAGCAACCCAAAGGAAAGGCCCCCAGAGATCTCCAGAGGCCCAGTGTGATCAGAGAGCCCCATGAGAAGAAGGTGAGTCGTCAGTCTCAGTGCTGATGCTCCATGCATTTGGGAGTGAGCATTTATGATTATTTTAACAACAGAATGACCTTGAACTCTTTTCTTGTGTCGTTCCTTTAGGTGGCTGCCCTGCTCCACGCTCTGAGCACAGTCCATTACTACAATAGGAATAAAGCTCACATGGTGCAGCATGCCAAACACAAGGAGTTCTTGCAGCAGAAGGAGAAACAGGAAGAGGACAAGCTGAAGAGACAGAAGGAGGCACGTAAAAAACTGTACCGTGTCATGGGCCAGGCAGACCAGAAGAAGCACAGGTCCAGTCTAAAGGGGGCGCCCAAGGATGATTAATTCACTGAAAACCTCTGCAGACTCTCTGAGATGCTTGACCTGCTCTTTGGACTGTTGGCATTTCTCATTGTCTCATTTTTTTGTATTTTTCCTAGATGTATTGATATTGAACAAAGGGCTGTCTTTTGGAACTTGTTTAATGAAACACATGTCTGTCCATGGAAAATGTCATCTTGTCAGTAGATGATTTACTGGAACATTGGACTATTGGGGCTGATACGGTTGGCTCACCATATCATGAAGATAGTGTTCCATGTGATGTCAAAATATGATACTCAGGATGTGGAAAAGATATGTTTATTGACAGAAACATGAAAAAAAGCGCATTGTCTGTTGTGATATTGAATAAATAAACCCAATGTTTAGCTTATTAACACGGGTAACAGCTTCCGAAGATGTAGGCTTGTTCAACGCTTTCTTTAATGTGAATATTGTGTGCATCTGTGCCAACAACACATTGCCACTAAGCTCTTACCAAACTCCTTTCAG